>NC_092165.1:7569200-7753154 GCF_045791955.1 Oncorhynchus clarkii lewisi | reverse complement strand
TATTAATTAGGAACTCCACCTCTTCCTGGGGTCCACATGAAACGTGACATAATACATAGGAGGTCATTAGTCAAGGACTGAAATACATTCATTTACAACGTCACACATACTGTACACATCAGTACATACACAAAATATCTAGGTCTAATCCAAAGAACACTGCAAATTACAATGCAAGATACTGCTGCATCTCAGTTCTCAGTTCAACATGGAGATACGGGTGTTTAAGTTCATTTACATTATCCTGGTGTCTATGATGGTGAACTACCTCTCCATGATTGTAATTATGTCTTTGTACAATGTCCTTCATCGGGTTCTGTTCTTTTGTCACTATCCACGTCTTTCTCAGTCATTGTTATCTGTGGATTTGTACCCCCTTTGATTTAAGATGACCTGTTAAATCAGTCATAACTCCCCTTTTGATAGGGGGAAAGTAAGCTTGTTTTTAGGAGCAGGGAGGGCCAATTGAATGCAAGCTTTAAAAATATATGTTAATTTATTTGCATACAATCTGGCACTCCTCTTGTCAGTGCTCTGGACATCATCAGAAATGGCACCCTATGCCCTATATAGTGTAAACATGTTGATCAGGGCCCTTATTCCTCTGGTGAAAGGTAGTATGTTTTATAGGGAATATGGTGCCTTTTTGGATGCACCATGATTTACATCACCAGGTTGACTTGACACGGCGCTCAGGTGTGGCAGGGCAGGGCAGAGATTTGGATATTTAGTGTGAGGTCATCAGTTCCAGCACCTGTGACAGACACAACACACCACACCTCAGAGGACAGAGAAGCTGAATCAATAGGCTACAGGTGAGCAAATCAGATTTATTTTAATTTTATATATATATATTGATGTAGCTTGTGAACAAAATCAGAATGTTAGCAATTTCTGAAAACACATGGACACATTTTGTTATTTTGTCATGTTTACAAAGTGACAATCTCTAATGCATGTATTATCTACAAACTATTTTAAGCGAGTATATTCATTTAGCTTCATCTGGATTTTTGAGTGAATCATTGTGATTCTAGCAAGTCTGCTCACCTAGTTGACGTAACTCAGAGTTTTACGTTTATTTTTCAAACAGGGTTTAACTTTTTTTTTTAATCAGTGACACCCTACTGCTCTGGTTACAAAAATATTATATGTGCATATATCAGATGAGACTTCAATTATAGCTAGAATAAATACTTTGCTTGTTTAACAATCCTCTTCCCCCCTCCTTCTCTCTTCTCTCTTCCCCTCACTCTGTCCTTGTCTCCCTCTGTCCCTGTCTCTTTCTCTCTATCTCTCACACTCTCTTTGTCTCTCTCTCTCTCTATCACTCTCTCTTTCTCTCTCTCCCTCACTCTCTCTTTCTCTCTTGCTCTCTTTCTCTGTCACCTCCTTCCTTTCTCTCTCTCTCATTTTATTTCTGTTTGTCTCTTTTCTTAGAAATCTCAAGAACTTCGACAAATGACAGTTACATACATCGTTGAGATGAATTTATCAACAGTCAATGATACGTTCACATCTCCTCATATCTCCCTCATTGAGACACATTTACAGGGTGAACATGTGGCACATTTTGTCCCCATGCTTACTGCTTCCTTTTCAATCAACATCATCCTGGGTCTCCCCACCAATGTCTACATCCTGTGGCTGATACTGACCGAAGCAGGAAGGACAATGGCCTCAGAGTTCTTCTCTCTCAACCTGACCGTGTCTGAGATCCTCTTCTGCCTCTTGAATGCCTTCAGCATAGCTGACGTCTACGTCCTGTATGATTTTGTTGACAAAGTCTCTGATTTTGCCTATGGGTTCATTTTCACTGGTCGTCCCCTGTTCCAGTGCTGTATCTGTGTAGAGCGCTACCTGGCGGTGGTCCACCCTGTCGTCTTCCTGAAGTACAAACCCCTGAGATACAGGGTGGGGTGTTGTAGTGTTGTCTGGCTGATGGTTCTTGGGTCCTGCTGTCTATGTGTTTTTGAGAACTTTACACCAGTGTTCGTCTACTCTCTCTTTGCCCAATCACTGATCTATTTTTCTCTGATGTCATTCTGCTGTCTCTCAGTTCTCTGGGCTCTGAAACGTCCAGGGCCAGGGGATGGGGACAGGGAGGGGACAAACAGCATGAAGATGAAGGCCTTTAAGATCATTTTGATTATCCTTGTTTATGCTGTGGTGTCTCAACTTCCAGTGGCGATGATGGCACTTTCTCAAAGTTACGTTGGACATATGGTGTTTTTTTCAGTCATGTCCATTTGTTTCTGCATCTGTATTATCTCAGGGTTTGTTCAGCCACTTCTTCACCTCCACAGGGTTGGAAAGCTGACCTGTATTAGAGGTCTCTAAGACATAAAGTCTAATCTCTTCAACCAATTAGTGCATTAAAAACATATATGTGATTGTATTTATGTTCTATGTTTATAATCATGTGTTATTTTAAATGTGTGATTTTTTCTCATTTGATTGTTTTCCAATTCATGATGTTTGAATGTATTCCCAATGTAATCCTAGAAAGTGATGGTTTGATTCCCCTCCTGTAGATGTTTTGATAATATTGGGTATGCAGTTTACGTACCCAAACAGAGTGCAAACCAGAACATCTCAAATCATTCATATTTACCAAGGAAATGGTTTATCTGGAATCAATCTGATCAAGCTTATAGACAATGAGGCTTTTAATAAAGGTATTGGTTCCATGTTGGCAGAGGTAAACAAGGTAAACACTGCACATGTCGTTTCCATTTGAAATGACCTGGACATGTCAAGCGGATATAGCTCGGTTTTGTGTAGAATCCCGGCCATAATGTAGTTGTTTGTAAATAGACCTGGTATCATTGTGTTTTAACCTTAGGCTGATGGTTTATTGGCAGAGAGACAGACCATTCAGCTGGATAACGCAGACAAAGGCTGGCACCAAACATTTATGTGTTTCTCTTGAAATGATAGATGATTGTTTTTGAAAGTTGCAATGTAGATTTTTTTGGGTTGATGAGATTAAATGCATTATTAATAAGGATCTCCCTGTCTCTCTGTCTTCTTTAAAGATGAAAAATAAAGGATTTGTATGTATTTTATATTTATACTAAATAATAACAATAATTGCAATAACAAAATAACAAAATATTTCAATACACTTATCCTTAAATTCAACGATTAGGTCCCACTATTGTGGTGTCATAAAATAGCATGAAATAACATTGAATACTTCTGCATTGAGTACTATATTGTGTATCTAGGGCCTGGAGGTTTCCTTACCTATTAATCTGACCTGGTCTGGAAAAACACTTTACACAGCACAGCATATTCTCTTCAACCATACTGTAAATCACTTAGCGATGTCATAACCACTTGCATGTCAGGTGTGGTCCATCTAGTGAGATAATGGGCAGCATCAGTTTACAGACGGGAGCAACACATTTGTCTTGGTGGGGGGTGTAAGCCTGATCCCAAGCCTGACCTTAAGACTGATACACCTTCAGTCAACATCTCCTCTGCTGGCTCTATGGCTCCAACTGGTGGCAAAAACAGACTGTGGTAAATACGATCTCTGGTTGACAGGAGGACTCACTGTCTCAGTCAAGATAAAAAGTTGGAGACAGGGACAGGGCTGATACTAAGGTTGAAGCAGAGGAAGCTCCACCAGGGGTTGAAACAAGGGAGGGCTGGTGGAGGTGTTCAAGCTACAGAGATGGAGTCTCCAGTATTAGGAGCAAGTGGAGAAGCCTGAATCGTCTTTATTACAGCCAGCATAAGTGAAGCAGAGAGAAGCTACAGACCCCAACACAGACCAACCTGGAGGTCAGGGTGGAAAGGCGGTTACAGAACCCAACACAGACCAACTTGGAGGTCAGGGTGGAGAATAGGTCACAGAACCAAACACAGACCAACCTGGAGGTCAGGGTGGAGAATACGTCACAGAACCCAACACGGACCAACTTGGAGGTCAGGGTGGAGAGGAGGACACAGAACCCAACACAGACCAACCTGGATGTCAGGGTGGAGAATAGGTCACAGAACCCAACACAGACCAACCTGGAGGTCAGGGTGGAGAGGAGGACACAGAACCCAACACAGACCAACCTGGATGTCAGGGTGGAGAATAGGTAACAGGGCCCAACACAGACCAACCTGGATGTCAGGGTGGAGAATAGGTCACAGAACCCAACATAGACCAACCTGGATGTCAGGGTGGAGAGGAGGACACAGAACCCAACACAGACCAACATGGATGTCAGGGTGGAGAATAGGTAACAGGGCCCAACATAGACCAACCTGGTTGTCAGGGTGGAGAATAGGTAACAGGGCCCAACACAGACCAACCTGGAGGTCAGGGTGGAGAGGAGGACACAGAACCCAACACAGACCAACCTGGATGTCAGAGTGGAGAATAGGTAACAGGGCCCAACACAGACCAACCTGGATGTCAGGGTGGAAAGGAGGACACAGGACCCAACACAGACCAACCTGGACATCAGGGTGGAGAGGAGGACACAGGACCCAACACAGACCAACCTGGACATCAGGGTGGAGAATAGGTCACAGAACCCAACACAGACCAACCTGGAGGTCAGGGTGGAGAGAAGGACACAGAACCCAACACAGACCAACCTGGAGTTCAGGGTGGAGAGAAGGACACAGAACCCAACACAGACCAACCTGGATGTCAGGGTTTGTCTCCTTTCAAATCAAATCAAAATGAAATCAAACTTTATTTGTCACATGCGCCGAAGTGTAGACCTTAACATGAAGGACAGTGCAGTTCAGGAAGAGTTAAGAAAATTTTTTCCAAATAAACTAAATAATAAAATTATAAAAAAGTAACACAATGAAATAACAGTAACAAGGCTATATACCGGGGGTACTGGTTATCCGAGGTAATTTGTACATGTAGGTAGGGGTGAACTGACTAGGCATAGATAATAAACAGCGAGTTGCAGCAGTGTACAAAACAAATGGGGGGGGGGGTCAATGCAAATAGTCAGGTGGTCATTTGATTATGGGGGGGTCAATGTAAATATTTAGGTGGTCCTTTGATTATAGGGGGGGTCAATGTAAATAGTCCTGGGGCCATTTGTTTAATTGTTCAGCAGTCTTATGGCTTGGGGGTAGAATACGTTAAGGAGCCTTTTGGTCCTAGACTTGGCACTCCGGGACAGCTTGCCGTGCGGTAGCAGAGAAAACAGTCTATGACTTGGGTGAATGGAGTCTCTGACAAATTTTGGGACTTTCCCCTGACACCGCCTATTATATAGGTCCTGGATGGCTGGAAGCTTGCACCCAGTGATGTACTGGGCCGTACGCACTACCTTCTGTTGCGCCTTACTGTCAGATGCCGAGCAGTTGCCATACCAGGTGGTGATGCAACTGGTCAGGATGCAGCTGTAGAACTTTTGGAGGATCTGGGGACCCATGACAAATCCTTTCAGTCTCTGCCCTCTTCACAACTGTCTTGGTGTGTTTGGACCATGATACTTCGTTGGTGATGTCCCAAAGATTGATTTCCCAAAGATTGGAAAGCTGCCGCGGTCATCCCCCTCTTCAAAGGGGGTGACACTCTGGACCCAAACTACTAAAGACCTATATCTATCCTACCCTGTCTTTCTAGGGTCTTTGAAAGCCACGTTAACAAACAGATTACCAACCATTTCAAATCCCACCGTACCTTCTCCGCTATGCAATCTGGTGTCAGAGCTGGTCAGCCTTGGTTTCTCAAATTATTGCCTCGCCTGGTTTACCAACTACTTCTCTGATAGAGTTCAGTATGTCAAATCAGAGGGCCTGTTGTCCGGACCTCTGGCAGTCTCTATGGGGGTGCCACAGGGTTCAATCCTCGGGCCGACTCTTTTCTCTGTATACATCAATGATGTTGCTCTTGCTGCTGGTGATTCTCTGATACACCCCTATGTAGACGACACCATTCTGTATACTTCTCGCCCCTCTTTGGACACTATCCTCCAGACGAGCTTCAATGCCATACAACTCTCCTTCCGTGGCCTCCAACTGCTCTTAAACGCAAGTAAAATTAAATGCATGCTATTCAACCGATCACTGCCCACACCTGCTCACCCGTCCACCATCACTACTCTGGACGGCTCTGACTTACGTGGACAACTACAAATACCTAGGTGTCTGGTTAGACTGTAAACTCTCCTTCCAGACTCACATTAAGCATCTCCAATACAAAATTAACTCTAGAATAGGCTTCCTATATCGCAACAAAGCATCCTTCACTCATGCTGCCAAACATACCCTCGTAAAACTGACCATCCTACCTATCCTTGACTTCGGTGATGTCATCTATATCCTCCGACACTGTACTCAACAAACTGGATGCAGTCTATCAAAGTGCCATCCGTTTTGTCACCCTCGCTTCATACTCGTCGCCAAACCCACTGGCTACAGGTTATCTACAAGTCCCTGCTAGGTAAAGCCCCGGCTTATCTCAGCTCACTGGTCACCATAGCAGCACCCACTCGTAGCACGCGCTCCAGCAGGTAAATCTCACTGGTCACCCCCAAAGCCAATTCCCCCTTTGGTCGACTTTCCTTCCAGTTCTCTGCTGCCAATGACTGGAACATACTGCAAAAATCTCTGAAGCTGGAAACACTTATCTCCCTCACTAGCTTTAAGCACCAGCTGTGAGAGCAGCTCACAGATTACTGCACCTGTACATAGCCCATCTATAAATTAGCCCAACTATCTTTACCGCTAATGTATTATTTTTATTTTTATTTTGTTCCTTTGCACCCCATTATTTCTATTTCTACATTGCACATTCTTCCACTGCAAATCTACCATTCCAGTGTTTTACTTGCTTTATTGTATTTACTTCGCCACCATGGCCTTTTTTTTGCCTTTACCTCCCTTATCTCACCTCATTTGCTCACATTGTATATAGACTTATTTTTCTACTGTATTATTGACTGTATGTTTTGTTTATTCCATGTGTAACTCTGTGTTGTTGTGTGTGTCGAATTGCTATGCTTTATGTATAGTAGTGGTTTGGATGGCCACCCGCCTTTTGTTGTTATGTGGTCAATGAATGGTCTCCTGGTTTACATAGATTAGTGGTAATGGTCATTGTAGATGAGTGGCTGTGGTCATTGTAGATGAGTGGTAGTGGCGAGGTCACATAACCAACTGTATCTATAGAAGTTGTAAATATGGTAATGTAGGAATATTTTAAAGACAATACACAGTGCACAGGATGAGAAGTCAGTGGAGTACTAATGATCAATAGAAGTAGTGGTTTTTCTGTAATATCAATGGGTCAGAGACATGGGAAGATTTTCAGTCTGGGACTCATAGCTTCATGCAAGTTCTCATTGGTCCAAATTGTTTATACATTGAACCTGAAATAGGATACTTGTTTCTGCCACCATCTCTTATGCCCGAAAAGAGCTTCTAGATATCTGGACAGCGATCACTCACCTCGTACTGGAAGAAGATATTTTCTGTAACGAGTCGGACAGGAAGGATCTACTTCAGACACCCGACAAGGCTTTCAAGAGACGAAGATTTCGGGGACTTAGTTCGGGGTGCCTTGTAAGGATCTGGCTGCAAGTGGGTAATCTGCCTTTATCATCAGTCCTATTAGCCAATGTACAATCATTGGATAACAAAATATACAATCTACTATGATGTATATCCTACTAACGGGACATTAAAAACTGTAATATCTTAAGTTTCACAGAGTCATGGCTGAACAACGACATGAAAAACATACAGCTATTGGGTTTTATGTTGCATCGGCTAGATAGAACAGATGCCTCCGGTAAGTCAAGGGGTGGGGGTCTGTGTATATTTGTAAACAACAGCTGGTGCACAAAATCTAATAGTAAGGAAGTCTCAAGGTTTTGCTCACCTGAGGTAGACTATCTCATGATAAGCTGTAGACCACACTATTTATCAAGAGAGTTTTCATATATATTCTTTGTAGTTGTCTATTTACCACCACAAACTGATGCTGGCACTAAGATCGCACTCAATGAGCTGTATACAGCCATGTGCAAACCGGAAAATGTTCATCCAGAGGCAGCGCTCCTAGTGGCCTGTGACTTTAATGCAGGGAAACTTAAATCTGTTTAACCTAATTTCTACCAGCATGTTAAATGTGCAACCAGAGGGGAAAAAAACTCTCAACCACCTTGACTCAACACACAGAGACGTGTACAAAGCTCTCTCTCACCCTTCATTGGCTAATCTGACCATAATTATATCTTCCTGATTCCTGCATGCAAGCAAAAACTAAAGCAGGAAGCACCAGTGACATGGTCAATAAAGAAGTGGGCAGATGACGTAGATGCTAAGCTACAGGGTTGTTTTGCTAGCACAGACTGGAGTATGTTCCGGGATTCTTCTGATGCATCAATGACGTCGTCCCCACAGTGACTGTACGTACATACCCCAACCAGAAGCCATGGATTACAGGCAACATCCACACTGAGCTAAAGGGTAGAGCTGACGCTTTCAAGAAGCGGGACTCTAACCCGGAAGCTTTTAAGAAATCCCACTATGTCCTCCGACGGACCATTAACCTCTCTGATCTCCCAAACCCGGATCCGGTATCGTGACTACAGCCTCAAGCTCATTACCATAACGCAACGTTAACTATTCATGAAAATCGCAAATGAAATGAAATAAATATGCCATCTCGCAAGCTTAGCCTTTTGTAAACAAAACTGTCATCTCAGATTTTCAAAATATGCTTCTCAACCATAGGAAAACAATAATTTGTGTAACAGTAGCTAGCAAACAAAGGATTTAGCGTTAGCATTAGCGTTAGCATCCAGCACGCAACATTTCAACAAAAACATAAAAGCCTTCAAATAAAATAATTTACCTTTGAAGAACTTCTGATGTTTTCAATGAGGATACTCTCAGTTGGATAGCAGATGCTCAGTTTTTCCAAAAAGATTCTTTGTGTATTAGAAATAGCTCCGTTTTATACATCACATTTGGCTACCAAAAAAACCCCGAAAATTCAGTCCTCAAAACGCGAACTTTTTTCCAAATTAACTCCATAATATCGACTGAAAACATGGCAAACGTTGTTTAGAATCAATCATCAAGGTGTTTTTCACATATCTCTTCATTGATACATCGTTCTTGGACACATGCTTTCTCCCCTGAATCAAATGGTAAAGTAGAAGCAGCTGGCAATTGCGCACCGAATTCGACGCAGGACACCAGGCGGACACTTGGAAAATGTAGTCTCTTATGGTCAATCTTCCAATGATATGCCTACAAATACGTCACAATGCTGCTAAGACCTTGGGCGAACGACAGAAAGTGTAGGCTCATTCGTTGCGCAATCACAGCCATATAAGGAGAGAATGGAAAACAGAGCTTCAGAAATTCTGCTAATTCCTGGGTGATGCATCATCTTGGTTTCGCCTGTAGAATGAGTTCTGGGGCACTTACAGACAAAATCTTTGCAGATTCTGAAACTGTCAAGAATATGCATAGTCGAGCATCTTTTCGTGACAAAATATCGCGCTTAAAACGGGAACGTTTTTTATCCAAAAATGAAATAGCGCCCCTAGAGATCTAAGAGGTTTTAAACAGGCAAAGCATCAATACAGGACTAAGATTGAATCGTATTACACCGGCTCGGAAGCTCGTCGGATGTGGCAGGGTTTGCAAACTATTACAGACTACAAAAAGAAGCACAGCCACAAGCTGTCCAGTGACACAAGCCTACCAGACGAGCTAAGTTACACTAATGCTCACTTCAAGGCAAGCAAAACTGAAGCATGCATGAGAGCATCAGCTGTCCCAGACGACTGTGTGAACACACTCTCTGTAGCCAATGTGAGTAAGACCTTTAAACAGGTCAACATTCAGACGGATTACAAGGACGTGAACTCCAAGCATGTGCTGACCAAATGGCAAGTGCCTTCATGGACATTTTCAACCTGTCCCTGACTGAGTCTGTAATACCAACATGTTTCATGCAGACCACCATAGTCCCTGTGCCCAAGAACAATTGCAATCTTTATTGCACTCCATACTGCCCTTTCCCACCTGAACAAAAGGAACTCCTATGTGAGAATGCTATTCATTGACTACAGCTCAGTGTTCAACACCTTAGTGCCCTTAAAGCTCATCACTAAGCTAAGGTCCTTGGGACTAAACACCTCCCTCTTCAACTGGATTCTGGACTTCCTGACGGGCCGCCCCCAGGCGGTAAGGGTAGGTAAGAACACATCCGCCACGCTGATCCTCAACACGGGGGCCTCTCAGGGGTGCTTGCTCAGTGCCTGTTCACTAATGACTTCATGGTCAGGCACGACTCCAACACCATCATTAAGTTTGCAGGTGACACAACAGTGGTAGGCCTGATCATCAACAACGATGAGACAGCCTTTAGGGAGGAGGTCAGAGACCTGGCCGTGTGGTGCCATTATAACAACCTCTCCCTCAATGTGATCAAGGCAAAGGAGGTGATTGCGGACTACAGGAAAAGGAGGACCGAGCACGCCCCCATTCTTATCAACGGGGCTGTAGTGGAGCAGGTTGAGAGTTTCAAGTTCCTTGGTGTACACATCACCAACAAGCTATCATGGTCCAAACACACCAAGACGGTCATTAAGAGGGCACGGCAAAGCCTATTCCCCCTCAAGAGACTGAAAAGGTTTGGCATGGGTCCTCAGATCCTCAAAAAGTTCTACAGCTGTACCATCGAGAGCATCATGCCTGGTATGGCAACTGCTAGGCCTCTGACCGCAAGGCATTACAGAGGGTAGTGCATCCGACCAGTACATCACTGGGGCTTGCTACTGTTGTTTTTCTGTTGCTCTTTAATTCCTTGTTTTTGTTATTTTACATTTTTTACCTATATATTTTACTTAACACTTTTTTTTTCTTAAAACTGTGTTGTTGTGTTGTTGTTGTGTTGTTAAGAGCTTGTAAGTAAACATTTCACTGTAAGGTCTACACTTGTATTCGGCGCATTTGCCAAATGCAATTTGATTTGATTTGAAATACTTTGCATGTTGCCTCCTCTCCCCTCAATTTTTCTCCTCTCATCCAACCTCCCTCCTCTCTTCCCCCTCCCTCTCACTTCTCTCTCTCCCCTCTCTCTCTCCTCTCCCCTCCCTCTCTCCTCTCTTCCCCCTCTCTCCTCTCTTCCCCCTCCATGTCTTTTCTCCTTCCCCCCTCCTTCCTTTCATCCCTCTCTTTCTTTTGCTCTCTCTTCCTTTCTCTCTCTCTCTTTATCTCTCTTCTAGAGAGTGATTTTCTCATGATATAGAAGACTCAATAGAGACTCAATAGAGAGAAATTAAAATAGAAACAAGTGTACATTGAAATTAAAGTGTTTTTTGTTCAATCAGTGTGTCTATGTTTTGTAACTGAAGCAAGTGTTTGATCATTTAAAGACAGAGATGTGTGCCAGACAATTCAACTGTCAACTTTTACCCTTGTGTTTTCCGACTTATGCAACATTCTTCTGATTTGAATACTGCTAGTTCAGCAGTGTGGTTTCCCGAGATGTCCTTGCGCAAGGGAAATGTACTGATTTCCATGTTCAACTCATGCATGGACCATTAGCTTCACCCCAGCAATAGCATAGCTAGCCACTGTGCTAAAACAGCTAACCATCTGGAAAGTATAAGACTTGGTTTGAGTAGAGGGTCTTGCTCTTTCATGTACAGTAGCTTTTTAAAATCCACTGTATATATTTCAATGACACTACTTCACTGACACAGATGATTTCTGTTAAAGGGAATTTTCAGTAAACAAAAAAAATGTAAAAAAAATAATTAATAATATTTATAATACATAATGGAAAAACAACATTTAATAATAATATATTTAATCCCATGTAGCACTTTTCAACACAAAAAGATTCTCAAAGACTACATTTACCTAAATGATCCCTTGACTTCTGTGACACACCCAGAGTTTTACCTCACAGCTCCAGTCATTTGCATCAACAGCCTCAGCTGCTGGCCGTGTTTGTTTCTCCCTGTAGCTCAGCCACTTTGACTGTCTAATCAGAACACATTTGTTTCCTAAATGGCACCTTATTCCCTATTTAGTACACTACTTTTGACCAGGGCCCAAAGTGCTCTGGTTAAAACAGTGCACTGTATAGGGAATAGGTTGCCATTTGGGACATCAGTGGATTTACCTTCAAATAAAGACCTAAAATGAACCTAAGCCACATAATCACATCAATTTAAATCACTGTTCCGAATTGCCTTGTCATTAGGAATGATAATGTAAACATTTAAACATGCTGTTGAACCTATGACAGGAAAGAGTCTAGTGCATAAATAACATACCGTGAAACATTATTGAAACATTACATAGATGCAGTATAATAAGAGAAAAGATAGATAACTAGATAACTTCATAGATAACTTCATTGTTTTCTATTAGGCTTTTGTCTCGTTCTACCATTTATGATTGAAAGAATTTACTCTCTCAAGTTCTGTTATTTACCAATGTATTATTTTGATGTGTATACTTGTCATTTAAAATGATGATCATGACTTTGAATATCACTCCCTCAGCGTGCTGTACGACTCCATTGCGGCCAAAGTGTTCTGCCTGCTCGATGTCCTCAACATGTTACTCCTGGTGTTATGTGGGTTGGTGCAGCCCCTAATCTACCTGCACAGGAGTGGGAAACTACCCTGCTGCCTCAAGGGCCAGTGAGTGAGATGTGGCACAACCATAGAAATATAATTGGGCACACTCAAGATGGCCGCCAGTAAACCCATCACAGACCATTGAGTTGATTGGGATTGTCTGTTCTAGTAATTACATTTCTAAGGGTGCTGTACTGTACTTTGTATATATTAAAGGGATAGATTGAGATTTTGGCAATTCCTTAAGTTTGAAAGAAGCTGGAGGTAGTTTTCTGGAGAGATTGCTACCTAACTTAATCTAGCATTGGCACATTCATTGTCATGTCTGCTCCCGTTCCCCCCCCCTGGTGTTTGAAGGTGCCAGCCTGCCCTGCATCACGCACTCCTGTCATCTATTACGCACACCTGCCTTTCCTCGTTACGTGCATCAGCGATATTGGACTTACCTGGACTCACTCATCACCTGTTATTACCTCCCCTATATTTGTCAGTTCCCTGCTCTGTTCCCCGCTTCTGCATTTATTGTTTTTTGTTTGTATTACTAGTTTGCTGAAGCTGTTCCTGTCTCGTTCTGTGTCCGTTCTTTATTAAATGTTTGACTCCTCGTACCGCCTTCGTCTCTCCAGCGTCATTCCATGTGACATTCACCTAGCTAAACCCATAGACTTCAAGTTGAAAAAAGGGCTTATCTGCCAAAAACTTTAACTATCCCTTTAAACACTTGCACACCTCATGCCTAATGTGGATCTAGCGTTCATCTGCTGATGAACAGTTTTTTTAGGGACCACCTGATGTAGACATGTAGTCTTGATTTCCATCTTGTTGATTTGTTAACAAACTTGAATTCAGCTTGAAATCAACAAGGATTTTCACCATGTCATTGGTTTAAAAAATAAATAAAAAGTAAGCAAAAAAAGCCCCTATGTGATTTGTTTTTGCAAATCCAATCAGTTTTCCACGTTGATTCAACTTCATCACAATGATTTTCGGGGTTGAAATGACGTGGAAACAACATTGATTCAACCAGTCGTTGCCCAGTGGGCATGTACTGGTTGAATAAATACTTGACAACGCTAAACAGTGTGTAGAAATAAGAGATAATTCCTCGATACTTTAGGTAGTGAATATATGACTGGCACATTGTGCATGGTTCAGAATGGCAGCCACACTAACCCTGCTTTACCTAACCTTAACACTTAAGCTAACCTTAAACCTAACCTTAACCCCTAACCTTAGCCCTAAAGTTGACCAATTATAACCTCTGTTCCTGTGTGGCTGAGTTGGTAGAGCAGGTAACCTGCAATGCTGTCCCTCGGGTCCCATGGGCAACGAGTATAAACAAAAAAAATTCTGGACTCACTGCTGTAATCTGTCTGGAAAAGAGTGGCTACGAATTTATTTAACTATGTCTGTTTTTTTGTTGTGTTTTTTAAGGCCACGTCACATGGTTAGGAAGTATCCTATCCCTAGCTACTGTGTAGCTGCTGTCACTTAAGCCTTGTTCACATTGGCAGTTTGAAGTGACTCAAATCCACCTTTTTTGCATATCCGATTTGAATCTGTTATTTTTCCAGCAGACTGAATGGCCAAAAAGCAGTTATATTTAGCCACATTTTAGACCACCATCATAGGTGTTTTAAAATCGGATACAAATCTGATTCCTGGCCATGCAACTAGTGTCTGAATGATCAAGGTGTTCATTTTGTCCAGGTGTGAAAGGGCGGTGTGGAGTGCAATTGAGATTGCATCATCTGTGGATCTGTTGGGGAGGTAGTGCTAATTGGAGTGGGGTGTCCTGGAGGATGCTGTAGACCAGACTTTCAAAACACTTCAAGGCTACCGATGTGAGTGCCATGGGGGCGGTAATCATTTAGGCAGCTTACCTTCGCTTCATTGGGCACAGGGACTATGGTGGTCTGTTTGAAACATGTACTGTAGGTATTTCAGACTCGGTCAGGGAGAGGTTGAAAATGTCAGTGAAGACACTTGAAAGTTGGACTGCACATGCTTTAAGTACACGTCCTGGTAATCCGTATGGCCCAGCGTCTTTGTGAATGTTGACCTGTTTAAAGGCTTTGTTCACGTTGGCTACCGAGAGCATTATCACAGTCATCCAGGACAGCTGGTGCTCTCGTGCACACTTCAGTGTTGCTTGCCTCAAAGCGAGCATAAAAGGCATTTAGCTCGTCTGGTAGGCTCACGTCACTGGGCAGCTCATGTCTGGGTTTCCCTTTGTGGTTCGTAATAGTTTTCAAGCCCTGCCACATTCGACGAGCGTCAGAGACGGTGTAGTAGGATTCAAGAGACGGTGTAGTAGGATTCAATCCTAGTCCTGTATTGACGCTTTGCTTGTTTAAAGGTTCGTCTGAGGGCATAGTGGGATTTGTTCTAAGCGTCCGGATTAGTCTCCTGCTCCTTGAAAGCGGCAGCTCTAGCCTTTAGCTTGATGCGGATGTTGCCTGTAATGCATGGCTTCTGGTTGGGATATGTACGTACAGTCACTGTGGGGAGGACGTCATCAATGCACTTATTGATGAAGCCGATGACTGAGGTGGTGTATTCCTCATTGACATTGGATGAATCCTGGAACCTATTCCACTCTGTACTAGCAAAACTAGCTTGGAAACTGTTTACAAACAAATTAGTGAATATGCTTCAAAGCTGAACAGCTACATAGCTAACTAGTTGACTGCTGTAAGTAGCCAAAAGTGACTTGTATTGAAAGATGGATCATCGTATCCTTTGATGCTTTAAAAGTTGTCTTACGCTACGCTTTTGGACAGTCAAAGCAACTGGGAAACATCCATGACAGGAATTGTATCACTTTAGCTTGAAACATAAGTTCTGAGTGGTAGGAAACAGGGCACCAATCTGATAGGAAACTGCACACACACACCTGTGGTTACTATGACAAGTAGCATAGAAATGTCAGCAAATGACTGCTGTCTGATCGCACAGAAGTACAATTTGGTCACTTGTAATTTGCTGTTTGAACAGTCAGAGTTCCAAAACACATTTGAAAAACAAAACTGATTTGATTATTAAAGTGTAAACAAGGCTTTCCAAAACCCCCTCAATCAATCATAGACTGCTTATGGCCATTAGGTCCTGTCAAACAATCATTTGCATAGGTGTTGCTGCACCTGTTTGTGACTCACAGGTGTTCAAGCTGGGCCTAATAGACCTGACTTATGTTCAGGACACACCAAATAGAACATGTTTTGAATGAGGTTCAAATCAAATTGTGTTGGTCACATACACGTGTTTAGCAGATGTTATTGAGAGTGTAGCGAAATGCTTGTGTTTCTAGTTCCGTCGTTGCAATAATATCTAACAAGTAATATTTAAGCCTTTTTGCCACAAAGGCTTGTGTGGGGTCATTGGTCATTGTCCATTTGGAAGATCCATTTGCGACCAAGCTTTAACTTCCTGACTGATGTCTTGAGATGTTGCTTCAATATATCCACATAATTTCCCTTCCTCATGATGCCATCTATGTTGTGAAGTGCACCAGGCCCTTCTGCAGCAAAGCACCCCCACAACACGATGCTGCCACCCCCGTGCTTCACGGTTGGAATGGTGTTCTTCAGCTTGCAAGCCTCCCCTTTATCCTCCAAACATAATGATGGTCTTAATGGCCAAACAGTTCTATTTTTGTTTCATCAGACCAGATGACATTTCTCCAAAAAGTACGATCTTTGTCGCCATGTGCAGTTGCAAACCGTAGTCTGGCTTTTTTATGGCAGTTCTTCATTGCTGAGCGGCCTTTCAGGTTATGTCGATATGGGACTCGTTTTACTGTGGATATAGATACTTGGTACCTGTTTCCTCCAGCATCTTCACAAGGTACTTTGTTGTTGTTCTGGGATTGATTTGTACTTTTCGCACCAAAGTATGTTAATCTCTAGGAGACATAACGCGTCTCCTTCCTGAGCGGTATGACGGCTGCATGGTCCCACGGTGTTCATACTTGTGTACTATGATTTCTACAGATGAACGTGGTACCTTCAGACATTTTGAAATTGCTCCCAAGGATAAACCAGAGTTGCGGAGGTCCACCATTTTATTCTGAGGTCTTGGCTGATTTATTTGGATTTTCCAATGATTTTATGCAAAGAGGCACTGAGTTTGAAGGTATGGCCTTGAAATACATCCACAGGTAAATCTCCAATTGACTCAAAGGATGTCAATTAGCCTATCAGAAGCTTCTAAAGCCATGACATCATTTTCAGGAATTTTCCAAGCTGTTTAAATGCACAGTCAATTTACTGTACGTAAACTTCTGACCCACTGGAATTGGGATACAGTGAATTATAAGTGAAATAATCTGTCTGTAAACAATTGTTGAAAAAATTACTTGTGTCATGCAGAAAGTAGATGTCCTAACCGACTTGCCAAAACTATAGTCTGTTAACAAGAAATGTGTGGAGTGGTTGAAAAACTAGTTTTAAGGATTCCAACCTAAGTGTATGTAATCTTCCGACTTCAACTGTATGTGCAGATGAGGATGTGCAAGTAGAAATACTGGTGAGCAAAAGAGCAGAAAAACAAAAACAAATCTGGGGATGAGGTAGGTAGTTGGATGGGCTATTTACAGATGGGCTGAGTACAGCTGCAGCAATCAGTAAGCTGCTCTGACAGATGACGCTTAAAGTTAGTGAGGGAGATATAAGTCTCCAACTTCAGTGATTTTTGCAATTCGTTCCAGTCATTGGCAGCAGAGAACTGTAAGGAAAGGCGACCAAAGGAGGTGTTTTTTTGGGGGGGGTGAACAGTGAAATATACCTGCTGGAGCGCGTGCTACGGCTGGGTATTGCTATGGTGACCAGTGAGCTGAGATAAGTTGGAGATATACCTAGCAGAGACTTATAGGTGACCTGGAGCCAGTAGGTTTGGCAATGAATATGTAGCGAGTACCAGCCAACGTCAGTATACAGGTCGCAGTGGTGGGTAGTATATGGGGCTTTGGTGACAAAACGAATGGCACTGTGATAGACTGCATCCAATTTTCTGAGTAGAGTGTTGGAGGCTATTTTGTAAATGACATTGCCGAAGTCAAGGATCGGTAGGATAGTCCGTTTTTCGATGGTAAGTTTGGCAGAATGAGGGAAGGAGGTATTGTTGCGAAATAGGAAGACAATTCTAGATTTAACTTTGGATTGGAGATGCTTAATGTGAGTCTGGAAGGAGAGTTTACAGTCTAGCCAGACGCCAACAGTCCAGAGTAGTGATGCTAGATGTGTGGGCGGATGCGGGCAGCGATTGGTTGAAGAGCATGCATTTCATTTTACTAGCATTTAAGAGCAGTTGGAGGCCACGGAAGGAGTGATGTATGGCATTGACGTTCGTTTGGAGGTTTGTTAACACAGTGTACATAAAAGATGAGACCGAGAAACTGAAAAACAGCTTCAATCTCAAGGCCATCAGACTATTAAATAGGCATCACTAGCACATAGAGGCTGCTGCATAGACATAGACTTAAAATCACTGGCCACTTTAATAATGTTTAAATATTGTTCATTACTCATCTCATGTGTATATACTGTATTCTATACTATTCTATTGTATTTTAGTCTGTGCCACTCTGACATTGCTCATCCATATATTTATATATTCTTAATTACATTCCTTTACTTAGATTTGTGTGTATTGGGTATATGTTGTGAAATTAAGGCTAGGGGGCACTATTTTCACGTCCGGATGAAAAGTGTGTCCAAAGTAAACTGCCTGCTACTCAGGCCCAGAAGCTAGGATATGCATATACTAGGTAGATTTTTATAGAAAACACTCTAAAGTTTAAAAACTGTTAAAATTATGTCTGTAAGAATTACATAACAAATTTGCAGGCGAAACCCGGAGGACAAACCATCCAGGAATATTTTTTTGGGGGGTGACTCTGTATTCCGTTTCTTCACTATGGGAACCTAGATTTCTGTGGCACTTGGTTGCAGTTCCTTGCTTCCACTAGATGTCAACAGTTTTTAGAAATTGGTTGATGTTTTTCTTTAGAGAAATTAAGAAGTTCAGCTAATCAGAACGAGGGTCCAGCCTAGTGCTCTCTAACGTTTTGATGCGCGCTCCAGGTCACGCTTTTCACTATGTTTTATCCTGTATGGAACACAGTTTATCCCATCTTAAATTTTATAGATTATTTACGTTTTAAAATACCTAAAGTTGGATTTGGAAAGTTGTTTGAAATGTTTGGGCAGCGTTTACAGGTAACGTATTAGATATTTTGTAGTCAAGTTGCGCGAGTTGGATCCGGTGTATTTTCTGAATCAAACGCTCCAAATAAATTGACATTTTGGGGATACAACGACAGAATTTATCAAACAAAATAACTATTTATTATGTTTAATGGACATATGGGAGTGCCAACAGAAGAAGATCTTCAAAGGTAAGGCATTAATTTTATCGTTATTTCTGACTTTTGTGTCGTGCCTGGCGGGTTGAAATGTGATTTTCATGTGTTGTTATGCTGTGCGCTGTCCTCAGATAATCGCATGGTTTGCTTTCGCCGTAAAGCCTTTTTGAAATCTGACACTGTAGCTGGATTAACAAGAAGTCCATCTTTAAACCGATGTATAACACTTGTATGATTTATGAATTATTATTATGAGTATTTCTGTTTTTGAATTTGGCACGCTGCTATTTCACTGGGTGTTGCCAAATCAATCCCCGCATGAAGGGATAACTTTAAACAATTTAATGGCAATGCTCCCAAATACTAATTGACTGTATGTAAACTTCTGACCCACTGGGAATGTGATGAAAGAAATAAAAGCTGAAATAAATAATTATCTCTATTATTCTGATATTTCACATTCTTAAAATAAAGTGGTGAGCCTCACTGACCTAAGACAGGGAGTTTTTACTAGGCTTAAATGTCAAGAATTGAGTTTAAATGTTTTTGTCTAAGGTGTATGTAAACTTCCGACTTCAACTGTATATCACTCCAGTGTAAATTGCTAAATTGTAATTACTTCGCCACTATTGGCCTATTTATTGCCTTCATTTGCACACACTGTATACTGTACATATTTTTCTATTGTGTTATTGACTGTACGTTTGTTTATCCCATGTGTAACTCTGTGTCGTTGTTTTTGTCGCACTGATTTGATTTATCTTGGCCAGGTCTCAGTTGTAAGTGAGAACTTGTTCTCAACTGGCCTAACTGGTTTAATAATGGTGAGAAAAATGCACCTGTACTGACCTCGCCTTCTGGATGATAGAGGGGTGAACAGTTAGAGCTCGGGTGGTTGTCCTTAAACTCCAGCATCCCGGAGTCGCTTCTTCACTGTTGACGTTGAGACTGGTGTTTTGCGGGTACTATTTAATGTTTTGCGGGTACTATTTAATGAAGCTGCCAGTTGAGGACTTCTGAGGTACGTCTGTTTCTGTAACTAGACACTCTCATGTACTTGTCCTTTTAGCTCTGTCACCTTTCACCACAGATGCGGAAGTGCGACATTGGCGGATGCGGTGGATTGAGACGCAAATAGATATAGATAAAGATATAGCTTTATAGGGATTTGTTGTTATGCTAGTTCGATTTCCTCGGGAGCGTGGACATGGACTTTAATGGATTAAATAATCCCACTCCTCACCTCGACCCCCCAGCTCTGACTCTGCCGATGGCAACTTTATTGAGGAAAAATGCACTCACTATGCCTGTGATATGTGGTTGTCCTGCCTAGCTATTTTAAGATGAATGCACTAATTGTAAGTTGCTCTGAATAAGAGTGTCTCCTAAATGAGTAAAATTAAATAAAAACATAATAATGTCATAGATGGACAAGAATAATACAAGATGAAAGGGGGTTTCCTCATGATTTAAAGAAGCCACACTAGAGCTCTATGCGACATTCAAAGCTTTGGGGACAGACTCTTTTATTACGATAATCCTTCAGAACATAGTCACATTTCTCTAACACTAAACATACAAACATGTATTTTACAGTAAAAAGGAAGGTGAAATGTTATAGTTTACAATTTGATTAAACTATATTTAGAATGCATATAAATCATTTCAAGCCTTGTTCATATAGTTTTGTAGAACAGGAAATACCTCATATAAACAATTTCATATTTTTATGTTGTTATTGTTAGACAATGTTAGACAATGCCTTGGCCTCTGTGATCTTCCTTTTTAACATGGCCACATGGTCACATGGTCTTCCTGAAGTACAAACCCCTGAGGTACAGGGCGGGGGCAGGGAGAGATGGAGAGAGGAGAAGGAGGAGGAAGAGAAAGAGGAGGAGTAGAGAGTACTCAGCGGAGGGATGTGCCCCATGAAGAGAAAAGCCTTCTTTGTAGTCTTTGTGGTTCTCCTGACAATAATGATGGACCAGCTCCTGTTAGTCATCATGTACTTCCTGTTTGGAAACGTAGAGAATTATGTGTATTGTGTCATCGACAGTGTTACCATGTCCTTCAGTTGTGCCTGTGCAGCCCCTCCTCTACCTCCACAGGGCTGGGAAACTGCCCTGTATCAGAGGTTTCTGAGGAAGAGGTAGCACCAACTCACAGTCATTTTAACCTTTTCATTCTCTTCGTAGATAGGAACATAGATCAGGAAATCTGAGAAGCAGAATTGGGATCAAACACTTTTTGAAATGATCTCAAATACTTTGTCTTGCCTGGTCAGTGGAACTGGTAGAATAGTTCCACAATTACAAACCCCATCCATCTGGCACCCCAGGGCTCTGGGGTGAAGTTTCCACTCCCCCAATCTTAACCTTAACCGTTATTGGAGAAAATGCTAAACTGACCCAAGATCAGCGTTTAGGAGCAACTTTACCATACTCCCACCAAGGCATTCTATGTCAGGGCGGTTCAATGTCGGTTCTGGAGGGCCGAAACACTTTTGGTTTCCATCCTCTCCTTCTAATAAGGGACTAGTTCAGACCTGGTACAACAGGTATGTCAATTAATTATAAGGTAGAAAGAAAAAACAGATTTCTCATTTTGTTTCATAGTATTTTGTAACCCAATGATTTCCCTTGATTACTCTTTATCAAAACAAACACGTTTTAACTGTTCATTTGTAAATTGGAGTAAAATATGTTGCAAACTTTGAAAGTTTTTAAGAAGGTTTTGGCTGACCAAGTTGTCATATCCCTGGTTTAAAACAAGAGTGTTGTAACGAGTTTCGTCTTCATACGAAGGAGAGTCGGACCAAAATGCAGCGTGTGGTTTACGATCCATGTTTATTAATAATACGAAACACGAATCTCCAATACAATACTACAAAACAAAACGTAACGAACGTAACGAAAACCTAAACAGCCTATCTGGTGAAAAACACATAGACAGGAACAATCACCCACCAACACACAGTGAAACCCAGGCTACCTAAATATGGTTCCCAATCAGAGACAATGACGAACACCTGCCTCTGACTGAGAACCATATCAGGCTGAACATAGAAATAGACAAACAAGACATGAAACATAGAATACCCACTCAGATCACACCCTGACCAATCAAAACATAGAAAATACAAAGTAAACTATGGTCAGGGCGTGACAGTACCCCCCCCCAAGGTGCGGACTCCGGCCGCAAAACCTGAACCTATAGGGGAGGGTCTGGGTGGGCATCTGTCCGCGGTGGCGGCTCTGGCGCTGGACGTGGACCCCACTCCATGACAGTTTTAATCCCCCTCCTAAACGTCCCTAAATAGGTTACCCACCACAATGATAACATGGGACAGAGGGACAGCTCGGGACAGAGGTAACGCGGGACAGATAGGTAGCTCAGCACTGAGAGGAAGCTCAGCACTGAGAAGAAGCTCAGCACTGAGAAGAAGCTCAGCACTGAGAGGAAGCCCAGGCAGGTAGTAGAAACTACCAGAACCTGGCTGGCTGGCGGTTTCAGCAGATCCTGGTCGACTAGCAGATCTGGGAGAATCTGGTCGACTGGCGGATCTGGGAGAATCTGGTCGACTGGCGGATCTGGGAGAATCTGGTCGACTGGCGGATCTGGGAGAATCTGGTCGACTGGCGGATCTAGGAGAATCTGGTCGACTGGCGGATCTGGGAGAATCTGGTCGACTGGCGGATCTGGGAGAATCTGGTCGACTGGCGGATCTGAGAGAGTCTGAACGACTGGCAGATCTGGAAGAGTCTGGACGACTGGCAGATCTGGAAGAGTCTGGTCGACTGGCAGATCTGGAAGAGTCTGGTCGACTGGCAGATCTGGAAGAGTCTGGTCGACTGGCAGATCTGGAAGAGTCTGGTCGACTGGCAGATCTGGAAGAGTCTGGTCGACTGGCAGATCTGGAAGAGTCTGGTCGACTGGCAGATCTGGAAGAGTCTGGACGACTGGCAGATCTGGAAGAGTCTGGCAGCTCCTTGCAGACTGGCAGCTCCTTGCAGACTGGCAGCTCCTTGCAGACTGGCAGCTCCTTGCTAACTGGCAGCTCTAAGCTAACTGGCAGCTCTATGCTAACTGGCAGCTCTATGCTAACTGGCAGTTCTGAACAGGCGGGAGACTCCGGCAGCGCTGTAGAGGCGGAAAGCTCTGACAGCGCTAAACAGGCGGGAGACTCCGACAGCGCTGGAGAGGAGGAGGGCTCCGACAGCGCTGGACAGGCGAGGCGCACTGTAGGCCTGATGCGTGGTACTGGCACTGGTGGTACTGGGCCAAGGACACGCACAGGAAGCCTGGTGCGGGGAGCTGCTACCGGAGGGCTGGGGTGTGGAGGTGGTACTGGAAAAACCGGACCGTGCAGGCGCACTGGAGCTCTTGAGCACCGAGCCTGCCCAACCTTACCTGGTTGAATGCTCACGGTCGCCCTGCCAGTGCGGCGAGGTGGAATAGCCCGCACTGGGCTATGCAGGCGAACCGGAGACACCGAGCGCAAGGCTGGTGCCATGTAAGCCGGCCCAAGGAGACGCACTGGGGACCAGCTGCGTAGAGCCGGCTTCATGGCATTAGGCTCGACGCTCAATCTAGCCCGGCAGACACGCAGAGCTGGAATATACCGCACCGGGCTATGCACCCGCACTGGAGACACCGTGCGCACCACTGCATAACACGGTGCCTGTCCGGTCTCTCTAGCCCCCCGGTAAGCACAGGGAGTCTGCTCAGGTCTCCTACCTGGCATAGCCATACTCCCTGTTAGCCCCCCCCCAAGAAATTTTTGGGGCTGCCTCTCAGGCTTCCATCCGCGTCGCCGTGCTGCCTTCTCATACCAGCGCCTCTCTGCTTTCACCGCCTCCATTCTACGGTAACCCTCCTCGCACTGCTCCAGCGAATCCCAGGCGGGCTCCGGCACTCTCCCTGGGTCGGCCGCCCACCTGTCGATCTCCTCCCAAGTAGTATACTCCATACTGTACTCCTCCTTGGGCTGTTCCTGTTGTTTCTTCTCCCGCTGCACCTTAGTGCGGCTACACTCCCCTGGTTTAGCCCAGGGTCCTCTCCCGTCGAGGATTTCCTCCCATGTCCAGAAATCCTTATTGCGCTTCTCCTCGCGCTGCTCCTGCCTGTTGACACGCTGCTTGGTCCGTTGGTGGTGGGTGATTCTGTAACGAGTTTCGTCTTCATACGAAGGAGAGTCGGACCAAAATGCAGCGTGTGGTTTACGATCCATGTTTATTAATAATACGAAACACGAATCTCCAATACAATACTACAAAACAAAACGAACGTAACGAAAACCTAAACAGCCTATCTGGTGAAAAACACATAGACAGGAACAATCACCCACCAACACACAGTGAAACCCAGGCTACCTAAATATGGTTCCCAATCAGAGACAATGACGAACACCTGCCTCTGACTGAGAACCATATCAGGCTGAACATAGAAATAGACAAACAAGACATGAAACATAGAATACCCACTCAGATCACACCCTGACCAATCAAAACATAGAAAATACAAAGTAAACTATGGTCAGGGCGTGACAAGTGTACCTTATTTGACTACGAACTGACACTCCTCTTGTTGGTGCTCTAGTTGAATTCTGAAATGGCACCCTATACCCTATATAGTGCACATCGTTTGACCAGGACCCATAGAGAATAGGATTCCATTATGGATGCGGTAGTGTCGAAATCACCAGGTTGACGTGTCACTCAGGTGTGTCAGCGCAGGGCAGGGTCAGGCAGAGATTTGTATATACAGTATTATTACAGCACCAGTGACAGACAACCACACCACACCCCAGGGGAGAGGGACGCTGACGTCAACACAGGTCAGCTAAACCTTTTTTTTTTACAAAAAATAATCATATGTAAAAACATTTTAACTTAAACCGCATTTCATATTGATTTATGACCAAATACAATAGATGTAAAACAATAATTTTTGGTTAGAATTTTGGCAATTTATGCAGATTTATGGGCACATTTTGATAGCTTGTCATGTATACAAAGTGATCATCTTTAGTGCACATATATTATATACAAACGTATGGGGACAACCCTTCGTAATTGTTGATTCAACTATTTCAGCCACACCTGTTGCTGACAGGTGTATACATATTCTACCACATTGAAGGTTGCAAAGAACATAGTGGCCTCCATCAATCATAAATGGAAGAAGTTTGGAACCACCAAGACTCTTCCTAGAGCTGGCCACCTGACCAAACTGACCAATCAGCGGAGAAGTTCCTTAGTCAGGAACGTGACCAAGAAACTGATGGTCACTCTGACAGAGCTCCAGTATTCTTCTGTGGAGATGGGAGAACATTCCAGAAGGACAACCATCTCTGCCGCACTCCACCAATCAGGCCTTTTTGGTAGTAGCCAGACGGAGCCCACTCCTCAGTAAAAAAACACGACAGCCTGCTTGGAGTTTCCTAAAAGGCACCTAAAGGACTCTCAGACCAGGGGCACAAATCGAGAACAAAGCCATGCAATCTCCACAGAAAAACATTGTCAATAAAATGGCCTTACTGAAGTGCTCAGTGACTTTCAATGTGGCAACGTCATAGGATGCTACTTTTACAACAAGTCAGCTCGTCAAATTTCTGCCCTGCTAGATCTGCCCGGACAACTGTAAGTGGTGTTATTGTAAAGTGGAAATGTCTCGGAGCAACAACGTCGCGGAATAAAGTGGTAAGCCGCACAAGCTCACAGAATGGTACCGCCCAATGCAGAAGTGCGCTGCGCATAAAAATGGTCTGTCCTCAGCTGCAACACTCACTGTTGAGTTCCAAACTGCTTCTGGAAGCAACGTCACCACAATAACTGTTAGTCGGGAGTTTCATGAAATAGGTTTCCATGGCCAAGCAGCCGCACACAAGCCTAAGATCACCATGCATAATGACAAACATTGGCTGGAGTTGTGCTTGCCACCATTGGACTCTGGAGCATAGGAAATGCGTTCTCTGGAATGATGAATCACAGTTCACCATTTGGCAGTCCAACCAATGAATTGGGGTTTGACGGATAAGAGGAGAACACTACCTGACAGAATGCATAGTTTTCTATGGTTCGGGGTAGGCCCCTTAGTTCCAGTGAAGGGAAATGTGACATTCTAGGTGATTCTGGGCTTACAACTTGTGGCAACAGTTTGAGGCCCTTTCCTGTTTCAGCATGACAATGGCCCCGTGCAAAAAAGCAAGGTCCATACATAAATGGTTTGTCGAGATCAGTGTGTAAAAACTTGACTGGCCTGCACAGCCCTGACCTCAACCCCATCAAACACATTTGGGATGAATTGGAACGCCGACTGTGAGCCAGGCCTAATCGCCCAACATCGGTACCCAAACTCACTAATACACTTGTGGCTGAATAGAAGCAAGTCCGTGCTGCAATGCTCCAACATCTAGTGGAAAGCCTTAACAGAAGAGTACATGCTGGTTTTGCAGCTAAGGGGGACCAACTCCATATTAATTCCCATGATCTAGATTGAGATTTTCGACAAGCAGGTGTCCACATACTTTTGATCATGTAGTGTATAACATACACAGGATTGTAAGATATTATCTATCTTAATTTAGATTCAGCAGGTATTTTGTATGATTCAGTGTGATTTTTTGCACGACTGCAAATCTAGCTGCTCACCTATGGAACTCGGCATATACAGTTGAAGTCTGGAAGTTTATCTACACTTAGGTTGGAGTCATTAAACTCATTTTTCAAACACTACACAAATGTCTTGTCAGCAAACTATAGTTTTGGCAAGTCGGTTAGGACATCTATTGTGTGCATGACACAAGGAATTTTTCCAACAATTGTTTACAGACAGATTTGTTCACTTATAATTCACTGTATCACAAGTCCAGTGGGTCAGAAGTTTACATACACTCAGTTGACTGTGCCTTTAAACAGCTTGGAAAATTCCATAAAATGATGTCATGGCTTTCAAAGCTTCAGGTAGGCTAATTGACATCATTTGAGTTAATTGGAGGTGTACCTGTGGGTGTATTTCAAGACCTACCTTCACACTCAGTGCCTCTTTGCTTGACATCATGGGAAAATAAAAAGACATCAGCCAAGACCTCAGAAAAAAATTGTAGACCTCCACAAGTCTGGTTCATCCTTGGGAGCAATTTCCAAACGCCTGAAAGTACCACGTTCATCTGTACAAACAATAGTACGAAAGTATGAACACCGTGGGACCACGCGGCCGTCATACCCCTCAGGAAGGAGACGTGTTCTGTCTCCTAGAGATGAACTTACTTTGGTGTGAAAAGTGCAAATCAATCCCAGAACAACAGCAAAGGACCTTGTGAAGATGCTGGAGGAAACAGGTACAAACGTATCTATATCCACAGTAAAATGAGTCCTATATTGAGATAACCGGAGAAGGAAGAAGCCACTGCTCCAAATCCGCCATAAAAAAAACAGACTGCTGTTTGCAACTGCACATGGGGACAAAGATCATACTTTATAGAAATGTCATCTGGTCTGATGAAACAAAAATATAACTGTTTGTCCATAATGCTCATCGTTGTGTTTAGAGGGAAAAGGGGGAGGCTTGCAAGCCGAAGAACAGCGTCCCAACCGTGAAGCACGGTGTTGGCAGCATCATGTTGTCAGGGTGCTTTGCTGCAAGAGGGACTGGGCTTCAGAGTTCTTCTCTCTCAACCTGACTGTGTCTGAGATCCTCTTCTGCCTCTTTAAAGCATTCAGCATAGCTGACGTCTACGTCCTGTCTGATTTTGTCCACAAAGCTGCTCATTTTTCCATTTGGTTAATTTTCACTTGCTGGCCCCTCTTCCAGTGCTGTATCTGTGTAGAGCGCTACCTGGCGGTGGTCCATCCTGTGGTCTTCCTGAAGTAGAAACCCCTGAGTTACAGGGTGGGGTGTTGTAGTGTTGTCTGGCTGATGGTGCTTGGGTCTTGCTGTCTATTTTTGTTTGAGTTGTTTTCACCAGCTTTCATCTACTCTCTCTTGTCCAGACAATGATCAATTGATCAATTGGAAATTATCTTTAAATATCAAGCGTGATATGTTCTTGTTTGTAAATAGACCTGGTGTCATTCTGTTTCATCTTTAGTGTGATATTTTTGTTGGCAGAGCAAGAGATCATTCAGCTGGATAATGCAGAAACAGACTGGCATGTGTTGTCTCTTGAAATGATGATTGTGCTTGAAAGTGATATTGTAGATATTATTGATTTGATGTGATTCAAAACATTCTTAATAAGGAGCTCCCTGTCTGTCTGTCTGTCTGTCTGTCTGTCTGTCTGTCTGTCTGTCTGTCTGTCTGTCTGTCTGTCTGTCTGTCTGTCTGTCTGTCTTCTTTTAAATGGAAAAAATAATATTTATCGGTATATTTATTATAAATAATAACAATAATTATAATAAAACTTAAAATAATCATGTTTCTATCCATCCACAACACATTCTACACAGCACAGCATATTCTCGTCAACCATACTTAACCACACTTAGTGTTGTCATAGCTAGTGAGAAACATTTGCATGTCAGGTGTGGTCCTTCATGTGAAGTCATTGGCAGCATCTGTTTACAGACCCGAGCAGCACAGGTGTCTTGGTGGGGGTGTCTTGTATTAGTAAAGGAGGAGGGAGAGTAGGTGGGTGGTTGGGAGGAAGGGAGGAACATCTGCTTGGTACATCAACATACTACTAGGCGTTCTTGGTTGACTGTCTCATCCTGATGTTCGTCATGTCATGTCGTTCTCAGGGCTCTGCAATGTCCCTGACCAAGGAAAGGGGTACAGGGAGAGGGAGGGGACATATAACATGAAGATGCGGGGGTTTATGTTCATTATAAATATCATGGTGTCTATGATGGTGACCTAACTCTGTATGATTGTAATTATGTCTTTCTAAAGTGTCCTAGATCAGGTTGTGTTGTTTTGTCACTATCCATGTATTTCTCCATCATTGTGATCTTTGGGTTTTATGCCCAGGGCTGGGACATTGTCCTGTATCAGGGGTCTTTGAGGAAGAGGTGACTGAGTCGTTCCATGAACAGACTGCCTTTTGCGTAGTGTAATTTAGTAACAATATTTTTAAAAACACGTTCAACGTAAAAATGTTAAATGTTTTCCCATCTAGAGAGGTTAAACTAAGAAACATGACTATAAAAGTGTACAATGAAAGAAACAGGGTTGACCATAACAGAGAGGACCATTTCATCTTAAATCAGCCATAACCTTGTGACAGGAGGAAAGGAAGCTTGTTGTGAGCAGCAGGGAGGGGAAATTACATGTAAGCTGAATTTTTTTGTTGTTGAAATAATTTGCCTACAATCTGACACCGCTCTGGTCTGTGCTCTGCTCTATGTCTAAAATGGCACCCTATACCATATAGAATAGAGTGCACTAACTTTTATCCCATAGTGCTCTGGTCAAAGGTAGTGCACTTCATAGGGAATAGGGTGCTGTTTTGGATGCTGCGTGGTCTACATCACCAGGTTGTGATGACAGAACACTCAGGTGGGGCAGGGCAGAATATGGATATTTAGCATCAGGTTATCAGCTCCAGCACCAGTTCCAACACACCACACCTCAGAGAACAGAGATACCTCATCAATAGGCTACAGGTGAGTTAAATAGGTTTCATTTTTATTTTTAAATAACATTTTTATCATTTAGAATTCAAATGTAAATTAATGAAGACTGATGTAGTTTTTGAAAAAAATCAGAAGATGGAGAAAATTATATATTTTTTAAAAATCTGAATATTGGCAATTTTTGCAAATATATGGAAACATTTTGATATTTCGGCATATTGACAAAGTGATAATATCTAGTGCATACATTATCTACAAAGGATTGTAAGAGAGCACTTTTCTTAATTTAGCTTCCTCAGGTTGTTTTTGTGCTTTATGTTGATTCTAGCAAGGCTGCACACCTAATTGACTGAGCGATTTTTCACCCAGGGTAAAAAAAGAGTTTACCACAGTAATACCTAACAGTTTATTGCAATGGTTGCAGAATGATTCTATATGGGTATATATGATGAATAAAGACTATTATAGTGAGGTAAATACTTTGTATGATCCTTTTGCTTGTAAAACAATCCTCCTCTCCCCCTCCCTTTCTCTGCTCTCTCTCTCTCTTTCTCTTTCTCTCTCTCTCTCACTCTCTCTTTCTTTCTCTCTCTCTCTCTCTGCCTCAATTTGTCTCTCTATCTCTACCTGTCTCTCTGTCTCTGTCTCTCCCTTTAAATATATAAATATATATACATCTAACTCTCTATCTCTCTCACTAACTCTTTACCACTTTCTCTCTCTCTCTACCTCTCTGTCCCGCCCTCTCTCTCTCTCTCTCTGTCCCTCTCTCTCTCTCTCTCTGTCCTGCTCTCTCTCTCTCTCTCTCTCTCTCTCTTTCTACCTCTCTGTCCCGCCCTCTCTCTCCCTCTCTGTCCCGCCCTCTCTCTCTCTGTCCCGCCCTCTCTCTCTCTCTCGCTCTGTCCCGCCCTCTCTCTCTCTCTCTCTCTCTCTGTCCCGCCCTCTCTCCCTCTGTCCCGCCCTCTCTCTTTCTCTCTCTCTCTCTCTGTCCCACCCTCCCGCCCTCTCTCTCTCTCTCTCTCTCTCTCTCTGCCTCTCTCTCTCTCTCTCTCTCTCTCTCTCTCTGCCTCAATCTGTTTCCACCTCTGCCCTCTCTCTCTCTGTTAGGAATATTATGAATAAATGACTAAACAATATTCTCATTTTAAATGGAACTGTAACTAAGTAATCTTATACTCTATTTTATTACATGTGATTAACAATATGAGTTCATAAGAAGGGATTGTATGAAATATAACGAACACCATTCCAAACTAGTCTGGAGAGGAGTGGGTTAAGTAAGCAGATAGGGTCGTTAACCTATGGTTGAACCGACAAAACTGATCTCTGGGGTGTTTTAGATAAGGCAGTGAGTGCATTCCTAGGTTTTCTGTTAATTAGAGCTGTCAGCTAAGTGGTGATCGATAATGGTAAGGGGTCAAGAGTTAATTCAGTTATGTTGTGTGACCTGTGAGTGTGTTAGTGAGTTGGAATGAACTTTTAAACTCACTTAATTCTAGGTCGGGAGGAGGGGATTCATTCTAGAAGCAATGAAATGACGTCATGTTACTGTATATAACTGTTGCTCGTGGTAACGTGGCAGCACGCTCCGAGAATAAATTCTGTTACCTATTATTGATAAGACTGGTCTCCGTCTATTTTATGCAAACAAGAATCTTACAAATTCTCTTAAAATAGATTAAGGGAATGCAATTAATGAAAACATATTGGAATAACTAAATTACAGTAACACTCTCTCTCTCTCTCTCTCTCTCTCTCTCAATTTCTATCTCTTTCTCTGTCCCTCCCTCTTTCTCCTTCACTATCTCTCTCCTCCTCCACGCTCCCTCCCACCCTTTTCTCTGACTCTCTCTCTCTCTCTCTCTCACTTTCTCTGTCTCTCTCTTTCTCTCTCTCTCTCAATCTCTATCTTTCTCTCTGTCCCTCCCTCTTTCTCTATCACTGTCTCTCTCCTCCACCACCCTCCCTCCCACCCTTTTCTCTGACTCTCTTTCTCTTTCTTTGTCTCTCTCTTTCTCCCCCCCTCTCTCTCTCTCTCTCTCTTGCTCTCTCTCTCTACCTCTCTATCCCTACCTCTATCTCGTTGTCTCTTTTATTACAGATCTCAAGAATTATAACACTTTACAGTTACATACATCGTTGAGATGAATGTATCTACTGTCAATGACACGTCCACATCTCTTATCTCCCTCATTGATCCGGGTGTACAGGGTGTCCATGTGATAAGTTATATCCCCATGCTTACTGCCTCCTATGCAATCAACATCATCCTGTGTCTCCCCACCAATGTCTACATCCTGTGGCTGATACTGACTGGAGCGGGAGGGACAATGGCCTCAGAGTTCTTCTCTCTCAACTTGACCGTGTCTGAGATTCTCCTCTGCGTCTTTAATGCCGTCCGCATAGCTGACCAATATGTCCAGTCTGTTGTTGTCCACAAAGCTACTGCTTTATCTTTTGGGTTGATATTCTCTGGTCGTCCCCTGTTCCAGTGCTGTATCTGTTTAGAGCGCTACCTGGCGGTGGTCCATCCTGTTGTCTACCTGAAGTACAAACCCCTGAGATACAGGGTGGGGTGTTGTAGTGTTGTCTGGATGATGGTTTTGGGGTCCAGCTGTTTATTTTTGATTATGAGTTTTACACCAGTGTCATTCTACTCTATCCTTGTCCAGTCACTGATATATTTTTTGCTGATGTCATTCTGCTGCCTCTCAGTTCTCTGGGCTCTGAAACGTCCAGGGCCAGGGGATGGGGACAGGGAGGGGACAAACAGCATTAAGATGAAGGCCTTTAAGATCATTTTCATTATCCTGATGTATGCTACTGTGTCTCAACTGCCACTAGTACTGGTGATATCTATTAAAAGTTACATTCCATTAATGGCATTTTCTTCAGGCATGTCCATTTCTTTCTGCATCGTTGTGATCTCTGGCTTTGTGCAACCCCTCCTCTACCTCCACAGGGTTGGGAAACTGCCTTGTATCAAATGCCTCTAAAACAAGGAGGAAAATCATTACAAACGCAGCTTTTTAAAGACAATAGATCATTGCTCATGTTGGCTCAATTGGAAAATAAAATAAAATGTCAAAAGCATGGTTTTGAATTGAAATCTGGCAATAAAGTACTTGTTTGTAAACTGACCTGGTGTCATTCTGTTTTAATATTAGTGTGATGTTTTATTGGCAGAGAGACAGATCATTCAGCTGGCTAATGCAGAAACAGACTGGCACCAAATATTTACATGTATTTTCTCTTGAAATGATGGATGATGATTGTGCTTGAGAGTGACAATGTAGATATTGTTGGGTTGATGTGATTCAATACACACTTATTAAGGAGCTCCCCTGTCTGTCTGACTTCTTTAAAGATGATACATAAAGGATATGTCTCTATATTTATAATAACAATAATTACAATAACAAATATCCTTTGTTACAATTGTCAGTTCCCACTGTTATGGTGTCATAAAACTGCATTAAATAACATCGAATACTTCATTGACCGCCATATTGTGTCACTAGGTCCTGGCGTTTTTCGTGAACTTTTAACCTCACCTGGTCTGGGAAAACTAAGCATATTCTCATCAACCATACTGATCATCACTTAGTGTTGTCATAACCAGTGGAAAACATTCTACACAGCTCAACATATTCTCTTCAACGATACTGATCATCACTTAGTGTTGTCATAACCAGTGGAAAACATTCTACACAGCTCAACATATTCTCTTCAACCATACTGAACATCACTTAGTGTTGTCATAACCAGTGGAAAACATTCTACACAGCTCAACATATTCTCTTCAACCATACTAAACATCACTTAGTGTTGTCATAACCAGTGGAAAACATTCTACACAGCTCAACATATTCTCATCAACCATACTGATCATCACTTAGTGTTGTCATAACCAGTGGAAAACATTTGCATGTCAGGTGTGTTCCATCTAGTGAGGTGATGGGCAGCATCAGTTTACAGATGGTAGCAACACAGGTGTATTGGTGACGGTGTAAACCTGATCCTAAGCTTGATCTTAAGACTGGTGCAGCCCCTCCTCCACCTCCGCAGGGTTGGGAAGCTGCCATGTTTCAAATGTCTCTAAGACAAAAAGTTAAAATCTCTTCAACCCGTTAGTGCTTAAAAAATGTACAATATGTCATTATGTTTATATTACATGTTTTTTTCATATTAATCTGTGAAATAGAATTTACACTTTTCATCTAGTTAGATGTATTCTTGTCCAATTCTTGATGTTTGAATGTGTTTGTATGATTTCCCCCCTGTAGATACTATTTTGATGATATTGCGTCTGCAGTTTAGAGACCCATGTAGAACGTAAACCTCTCAAATGGTCCATATGTAGCAAAAGTATTGCCATATATAGGCCGAGATTCAAAACAGTTGATGTTGTAGAAAATTAAGCTTAAAAAATCAACAGAACCGCGCTAACCCGTGATGGTATTCAAGATAATCTCTAATCAAAGTAATCGCTGGACATGTCGGCTCAATTGGAAATGACCTTTAAATGTCAGTAGCATGGTTTCGCACTGAAATCTGGCAATAATGTATTGTTTGTAAATTGACCTGCTGTCATTCTGTTTTAATATTAGTGGGATGTTTTATTGGCAGAGAGACAGACCATTCTGCTGGCTAATGCAGAAACAGATGGCACCAAACATTTACACGTGTTTTCTCTTGAAATGATGGAGGATGATTGGGCTTGAGATTGACAGTGGAGATATTGTTGGGTTGATGAGATTAAATACATTTTTTATAAGGATCTCCCTGTCTGTCCTCTTTAAAGAGTATACATGAAGGACATGTACTTAATATGTATAATAATTAATAACAATAATTAAAATAACAAATAAAATGATCACATTTCATTATACTTACCATTAAAGTCAATGATCAGTTCCTGCAGATATGGTGTCATAAAATTGCATTAAATTACTTAGAATACTTCAGAACTGACAGTTTAAAAGGGCTTGGAGTTTTTTCCTGAACTTTTAACCTGACCTAGTCTGGGAAAACTCAGGACCCTATCCACCCATCGCACATTCTACTCAGCACAGCAATATTATCTTCAACCATACTAAACATCACTTAGTGTAAAACATTTGCATGTCAGGTGTGGTCCCTCTAGTGAGGTGATGGGCAGCATTAATTTACAGACAGGAGCATCACAGTTATATTGGTGGTGTAAACCTGATCCTAAGCTTGGTCTTAAGATTGCTACACATTAAGTCGACATCTCCTCTGCCGGCTCTGCGACTACAACTGGTGGCAAGGACAGAGCATGAGAACTACGATCTCTGGCTGACAGAACTTACTGTCTCAGTCAGTATTAAAGGTGGATACAAGTACAGGGGTTGATACTGAACAGGACGACTCACTGTCTCAGTGTGGAGTGTTTCTTATAGGGGATGTCCAGATTGTCCCTCCCTTATTCAGTCCACTCACTTCCATTTGGATTCTAATGAGCACGACCCTGATGTACCCTTTATTCTGATGTAACTAGCCTCTGCATTGCCTCAGGAGGAAATACAACTGGCTTGCCAGTTCCTACAGTAGGTTGAAAAGTGCTTTAGATATTTAGCCAACCCACTGCATATACGTAGTAGCGGTTGAGATATGGTAGCCAGCCCATTGCATATGCATAGTAGCGGTTGAGATATGGTAGTCAGCCCACTGCATATGCATAGTAGCGGTTGAGATATGGTAGTCAGCCCACTGCATATATATAGTAGCGGTTTTGATATGGTAGCCAAACCCACTGCCTATGCATAGTAGTGGTTGAGATGGCCACTTGCATTTTTGTGTTAATTGGTCAATGAATGGTCTCCTGTTTTACATAGATTAGAGATTGTGGTCATTGTAGATGAGTGGTTGTGGTGAGGTCACATAACTAACTGTATAAGTTGTATGTTAACTAAACTATGGTCCTGTGTGGTTCAGCTGGTAGAGCATTGTACTCTCAATTCCAGGGCTGTGGTTTAGATTCCCACGGGGGACAAGTACGAAAAATTTTAAGCTCACTACTGTAATGTGCACCCACTACTGTAAGAGCTTTGCTAAATGACTAAATTGTAAACTATATCTTTTTTTTTTTTCTATTTTTTGCAACAACGTTCAAATGGTTATGAAGTCTCCTGTCCCCAGCTTCTGCACAGGTGCTGTCACTTCTTGATCACATTAGCAGTTTGAAGTGACTCAAATCCAATTCTTTGGCATAGCTGATTCAAATATGTTCTTTTTCCTGCAGTCTGAACGATCCAAAGGCACATGGAATCAGATATTTCAAGCCACATTTCAAACCCACTTCGTAGGTATCAAATCAAAATGTTGTGATATGTAACCCTCTTTTTGATTTTTTTTACAGCGTATATCAACTTTAATTTTGTAGATAGATTGTAACTTCCATCAATGTAATTGTCTGCATCACTTCCAATCCACCATATACTTTTTCTGCAAATATATATACTGATAAACACTAACATTCAAAAGTTTAGGGACACTTAGAAATGTCCTTGTTTTTGAAGAACATTTTTTTGTCCAATAAAATTACATCAAAATAATCAGAATTACAGAGAAGATATTATTTTGTAAATGACTATTGTAGTTGGAAACGGTAGATGCTCTACGGAATATCTACACAGGTTTACAGAGGCCCATTATCAGCAACCGTCACTCCTGTGTTCCAATGGCACATTGTGTTAGCTAATCCAAGGTAAGCATTTTAAAAGGCTAATTGCTCATTAGAAAACCCATTTGCAATATTGTTAGCAGAGCTGAAAACTGTTGTTCTGATTAAAAAAGCAATAAATCTGGCATTCTCCAGACAAGATGAGTATCTGGAGCAACAGCATTTGTGGGTTCGATTACAAGCTCAAAATGGCCAGAAACAAACAACTTTCCTCTGAAACTCGTTAGTCTATTCTTGTTCTGAGAAATGAAGGCTATTCCATGAGAGAAATTGCCAAGAAACTGTATATTTTGTACAACGCTGTGTACTACTCCCTTCACAGAAAGCAAAAACTGGATCGAACCAGAAAAGAAAGAGGAGTGGGAGGCCCTGTTGCACAACTGAGCAAGATGACAAGTACATTAGAGTGTCTAGTTTGATAAACAGACGCCTCACAATTTCTCAACTGGCAGCTTCATTAAATAGTACCTGCAAAACACCAGTTTCAACGTCAAGAGTGAAGAGGCAACTCTGGGATGCTGGCCTTGCAAAGATGAAGCCATATTTCAGACTGGACAATAAAATAAAACATTAAGATGGGCCAAAGAACACAGACAATAGACTGACGAACGTTGCCTAGAAGGCCAGCATCCCGGAGTCGCCCATCCAAACTAGTGCAGTCCAGAATTATTTTCTGGATGGTGTCTGGGATGAACACAAGACTTTATGTCCTGCAAATGAGTAACCGCCATCCTCGTCGGCCCTGGTTGCATCCTTATCACATTGGCAGCCATGCGGGGTGGCACCTTCCATGAGCAAATAGACCAATCAACTTCACCATCCACATTTCTCCTCCTGCAGGCTGCTGATGAGCTGGTTGCTGATGGGCTGGTCCTGTCAGACTCCGAGTTGAAAAAGACATGATCCTCATATTCTGAAAATTCTTAATCTTCCAAAGTGGAAGACGTTCCATCCACACTAGCTTCTCTCTCCGCAAAAATTATTTCTAAGGGCCTATGAGCAGAGATTATTTTTGATAAACTGATTGTGGTAAGGAGCAACACATTCAAAGCTATTTAATTGCTGTGTCCCTCCCCCAATTTGCACCTGCCTAAGGTAAAGTTTGGGAAAATACAGATTTGTTTTACAATGTTTCAATATAATGTAGCGAAATAATGTATTGTATTAACATTGTGCAGGTTCCCGCAATACATTGTGTAGTTTCACACACTCCAAAGTTTAAAGAGTATGAGAAAAGCAGGAGACAGGCAGACAGGCAGGGAGTCTGACATGTTCTTGGTGCTATGTTGAAACAGCAGGACCAGGAAGGAGGAATACAGAGTGAAGGCACACAGCAAAAGTTTTAAATACCTCTGGTCCAGTCGACCTAAAGACAATGTATGCAATATGATTGTGTAGAAGTGTGCATAGTGTGCACTCAATGAAAATGTGTTTTTTTACATGTTCTCCACAGAAAGTGGTACCCAAGGCCAACGAGGCTCAGGTTGAAAAAACAACGAGTTATCCGGTTAGCGATCCCTTCGCACGCCAATGCCTTTTATGGGATCGATTTTACAGCATCCAGTGAAATTACAGAGTGCCAAATTCAAACTACAGTAATATCAATATTCAAGATTCACAAAAATATAAATGTAATACATCAAAATAAAGCTTAACTTCTTGTTAATCCAGCCGCAGTGTCAGATTTCAAAAAGGCTTTACGGCGAAAGCAAACCATGCGATTGTCTGAGAAGAGCGCCCCATCATACAAATGCATGACAAAAGTCAGAAATAGTGATTTAAAAAATGCCTACCTTTGATGATCTTCTTCTGTTGGCACTCCAAAAGGTCCCAGTTACATCACAAATGGTCCTTTTGTTCGATAACCTGTCTGGGCTACTGGGACGCTAGCGTCCCACCTGGCCAAAATCCAGTCACAATGCAGTGCAGCAAATTCAAATAAATTACTAAAGAATTACATTTTCATGAAACACGCATGTAAGATACCAAATAAAAGTTACATTTCTTGTGAATCCAGCCAACGTGTCAGATTTTAAAAAAAGCTTTTCGGCAAAAGCAAACAAAGCATTTATCGGAGGCATCACAACAAACAAGCACAGAAAAGCATACTTCATATTTCATCCCGCCAGCCGCGAAACAAAACTCAGAAATAAAATATAATTCATGCCTTACCTTTGAAGATTTTCTTTTGTTGGCACTCCATTATGTCCCATAAACATCATAAATGGTCCTTTTGTTCGATTAAATCCGTTGTTATATATCCAAAATGTCAATTTATTTGGTGGGTTTGATCATGAAAAACACTGGTTCCAACTCGTCAAACATGACTACAAAATGTCTCATAAGTTACCTGTAAACTTGTTCCAAACATTCCAAACAATTTTCCTAATACAACTTTAGGTATTATTTAAAGTAAATAATCGATAAAATTCAATACGGGACCAACAGCGTTCAATACCGGATGAAAACAAAGTGGAGAGAGGATTTCTGCTCATGCGCAACTATCTAACAGGACACTTACCCTCGTTCTGTACGGCCGTTCTTCTTCATTACACAAATAAATAACCTCAGTCAAATTCTCATGACTGCTGACATCCAGTGGAAGCGATGGGAACTGCAAGGAACTTCTTTCTAATTCTAGATTCCCCATTAAAGCTCATTGAAGTGAGAGTGACCTCAGAAAAATAAAATTGTCCTTTAGGATTTCGCATGCCAAATAAGTTCTGTTATACTCACAGACATCATTCAAACATTTTTAGAAACTTCAGAGTGTTCTCTATCCAAATCTACTATTATGCATATCCTGGCTTCTGAGCCAGAGTAGCAAGCCGTTTAAAATGGTCACGCTTCTCATCCAAACGCTGCCCCCTATCCCAGTGAAGATAATGTCCTTTCTATCCATAATAAACTCAGTTTAGCTGGCACACTTCAGTCAATATTCCACTGTTTCCCTCTGTCAAAATGCATACTAAGTGAATACCAAACGTTGCTAATAAACTTTTCCAAACAAGTCAAACAACGTTTATAATTAAACCTTAGGTATCCTAATACGCAAATAAATAATAAAAATTAAGACGGAGAATCGTTATTGTCTTTACCTGAGATTAATTAGGAAAGAACGCGCTTTCCTCCACACACTTGGAAACACTACAGCCAAAATGGGAGCCACCTAGAAAAACTACAATTTCTGGCTCATTTTTCCAAAAACCAGCCTGAAACTCTTTTTAAAGACTGTTGACATCTAGTGGAAGCCCTAGGAACTGCAATTTGGGAGGACTTGAGCTTATAATTACAGTACTAGCCATTGTATGCATTATTTTTTGGGATGGTTTGTCCTCTGGGTTTCTCCTGCCATATCAGTTATATTGTACTCACATACATTATTTTAACAGTTTTAGAAAGTTTAGAGTGTTTCTATCAATTAAATGCATATCCTAGCTTCTGGGCCTGAGTAACAGGCAGTTTACTTTGGGCACAATTTTCATCCAGACGTGAAAATACTGCCCACTAGCTGAAAGAGGTCAACAAACTACAGTTTTTGCAAGTCGGTTAGGACGTAATTTTTCCAACAATTGTTTACAGACAGATAATATAACTTATAATTCACTGTATCACAATTCCCGTTGGTCAGAAGTTTACATACACTAAGTTGACTGTGCCTTTATACAGCTTGACAAATTCCAGAAAATGATGTCATGGCTCTAGAAGCTCCTGATAGGCTAATTGACATCATTTGAGTCAATTGGAGTGTACATGTGGATGTATTTCAAGGCCTACCTTCAAACTCAGTGCCTTTTTTTTGACATCATGGAAACATCTAAAGAAATCAGCCAAGACCTCAGAAAATAAATTGTAGACCTCCACAAGTCTGGTTTATCCTTGGGAGCAATTTCCAAATGCCTGAAGGAACAACGCTTATCTGTTCATACAATCGTATGCAAGGATAAACACCATGGGACCATGCAGCCATTTTTCCGCTCAGGAAAAAGATGCGTATGGTCTCCTAGTGATGAACGTACTTTAGTGCAAAAAGTGCCAATCAATCACAGAACAACAGCGAATGACCTTTTAAAGATGCTGAAGGAAACAGGTACAATAGTATCTATTTCCACAGTAAAACGAGTCCTATATCGACATAACCTGAAAGGCCGCTCAACAAGGAAGAAGCCACTTCTGCCGAACAGCCTTAAAAAAGTCAGACTACGGTTTGCAACTGCACATGGGGACATGGTAGTACTTTTTGGAGAAATGTCCTCTGGTCTGATGAAACAAAAATAGAACTGTTTGGCCATAATGACCATCGTTATGTTTGGATGAAAAAATGGGATGCTTGCAAGCCAAAGAACACCATCCCAACCGTGAAGCACCGGGGTGGCATTATCATGGTGTGGGGGTGCTTGCTGCAGGAGGGACTAGTGCGTCATGAGTGGTGATTCAAATAGATGGCATCATGAGGCAGGGAAAGTTATGGGCATATATTGAAGCAACATCTCAAGACATCAGTCAGGAAGTATAAACTTGGTCACATATGCGTCTTCCAAATAGACAATGACCCCAAGCAAACTTCCAAAGTTGTGGCAAAATGGCTTCAGGACAACAAAGTCAAGGTATTGGAGTGTCCATCGCAAAGCACTGACCTTAATCCTATTGAAAATATGTGGGCAGAACTGAAAAAGTGTGTGCGAGCAAGGAGGCCTACAAACCTGCCTGAGTTACACCAGCTCTGTCAGGAGGAATGGGTCAAAATTCACCCAACTTATTGTGGGAAGCTTGTGGAAGGCTATCTGAAACGTTTGACCCAAGTTAAACTAATTAAAGGCAATGCTACCAAATACTAATTGTGTGTATGTACATTTCTGACGCAATGGTAATGTGATGAAAGAAATAAAAGCTGAAATAAATAATTCTCTCTACTATTATTCTGACATTTCACATTCTTAATATAAAGTGGTGATCCTAACTGACCTAAGATAGGTAATTTTTACAAGGATTAAATGTCTGGAAGTGTGAAAAACTGAGTTCAAATGTTTTTGGCTAAGGTGTATGTAAACTTCTGACTTCAACAATACAAGCTGAAGATGTGATTGTAAATCACTTATGATCGGATTTTTATCATCTTGTTTTATCCTGTACTATCAAGAAAACACGCAAATTGTTCATTTTATTTCACTGTAGTTTGTTGCCTAAAGGATTTCCCCTGATTACTCTTTCTCAAAGCAATACTTTTTCTAACTGTTAATTTGTTAATTGGAGTGAAATGTGTTGCTTCTTTTATTAGTTTATTTTTATTTGTAGGTTTTTAAGAGTGTCTTGGCTGACAATGCTGTCATTTCACTGCTTTAAAACAAGAGTGCATCTTATTTGCCTACAAACTGACACTCCTCTTGTTGGTGCTCTGGTCGACGTCTGAAATGGCACCCTATACCTTATGTAGTGCACTACTTTTGACCAGGACCCACAGGGAATAGGGTGCCCTTTTGGATGTCAGAAAAAGAACAATGTCCACGTGTCTCTCAGGTGTGTCAGAGCACGGCAGGGTGTTGTATATGCAGTATTAGATCCAGCACCACAGACACAAGCACACCACACCCCAGGAGAGAGGGACGCTGCATCAATACAGGTTAGCAAAACCCTTGATTTCTATCAATTTATGTACCTTATGACCAAATACATTAGATTAAAATAAAAAATATAAATATTTATTTGAATAGTGTCAATTTTGCAGACACATTTTGAGATTTCATCAAGTTTACAAGGTGATCATCTCTTTTGCATATATCACCTACAAAGGATTTTAAGAGAATATCGTTCTTAATTTAGCTCCATCAGGTTTTCAGCTGCCTATGGTACTCAACGTTTTACAAATATTTTTCAAAAAGCAGAGCGACTTAACACCGTTATGCGCCCAAAGGCTTCTAAACAGCTTCTACCCCCAAGCCATCAGACTCATGAACAGCTAATCACATGGCTACCTGGACTATGTGCAATGCCCCCCACTACACACACATGTTTATGCTACTGCTACTCACTGCTTATTATCTAATCGGAATCACTTTACCTCTACCTACATGTACATATTACCTCAATGACCTCGACTAACCTGTGCTCATGCACATTGACTCTGTACCGGTACCCCCTTGTATATAGCCTCGCTACTGTTATTTTGTTGTAGCTCTTAATTATTAGTTAATATTCTATTTTCTAAAAAAAAATCATATTTAGTAAATTTTTTTCATAGTTAGCAAACTTGTTTTTTTCTTAAAGCTGCATTGTTGGTAAAGGGCTTGTAAGGCTTGCAAGTAAGAATTTCACTGTAAGCTCAATATCTTTGTACTCGGTGCATGTGACTAATAACATTTGATTTGATTATATATTGCAGTGGTTATTGTATGATTATATGTGCATTAATACGTAAGATGAATAAAGACTGATATTATACCGAGAATAAATACTTTGCATGATCCTGTTGCATGAACCTGTTGTTCCCCTCCCTCTCCCTCTCTCTCTCCCTCTCTCTCCCTTTGGCTCTTTCCCTTACAGATCTCAAGAACTTTCACACATTACAGTCACATACATCATTGAGATGAATGTATCTACAGTCAATGATACGTCCACCCCTCCTCCGATCTCCCTCATTGATCTGAGTGAACAGGGTGACCATGTGGGACAATATGTCCACATTTTTACTGCTTCCTTTTCAATCAACATCATCCTGGGTCTCCCAACCAAAGTTTACATCCTGTGGCTGATATTGACTGGAGCTGGAGGGACGATGGCCTCAGAGTTCTTCTCTCTCAACCTGACCGTGTCTGAGATCCTCTTCTGCCTCTTTAATACCGTCAGCGTGGCTGATCTCTACACCCAGTCTGATTTTGTCCACAAAGCTTCTCATTTTTCTTTTGGGTTAGTATTCTCTGGCTGTCCCCTGTTCCAGTGCTGTATCTGCTTAGAACGCTACCTGGCGGTGGTCCACCCTGTGGTCTTCCTGAAGTACAAACCCCTGAGATACAGGGTGGGGTGTTGTAGTGTTGTCTGGCTGATGGTTCTTGGGTCTTGCTGTCTATGTTTGTTTGAGTTGTTTTCACCACCTTTTGTTTACTCTCTCTTTGTCCAGACAATGATCTATGTTTTGCTGATGTCATTCTGCTGCCTCTCAGTTCTCTGGACTCTGAAACGTTCAGGGCCAGGGGATGGGGACAGGGAGGGGACAAACAGCATTAAGATTAAGGCCTTTAAGATCATTTTGATTCTCCTGGTGTATGTTGTGATATCTCATCTTCCAGTGGCATTGATGGCACTGACTCGAAGTTGTATTCCATATGTAGAGTTTGTTTTAGGAATGTCCATTTGTTTCTGCATCTGTGTCATCTCTGGGTTTGTGCAGCCCCTCCTCTACCTCCACAGGGTTGGAAAGCTGCCCTTTATCAGAGGACTCTAAGAGAAAAAGTTCAATCTCTTCACCCCATTAGTGACATAAAAATGTAGGATATGTCATTATATTTATGTTTTTCCATAATCATTTGTGAATTGAAATGTATGATTTTATTCCAATATGGATTTGTTGTTTTCCAATTCCTGATGTTTGAATGTATTTCCAATGTAATCAGTGGCCTAAAAAGCAGTGGTTGGGACCAGTTCATTGTAAAGAACAGAAAAATAAGAAATTTTTTGAGAAACAGAATCCAAACTGAGAATGAAACTGATATATACTGTTCCAGAACAAAAACTTTATTTTAAAAAGCATGAGAACTGATTAATAATGCTCTTTTACATTATTTTTTTGTCTGTGTAACCGGTGCTGTACTGCACCGCTGTAACTCTGCGTTATGTTATTGATTGAGACTATAGACGTGGACTTTGGAGATTGGGTTGTTTTAATTAAGCAGAATTCACTCTCTGCATCCTGCATCTGCATCCAAAAGGAAATAAAACATTTGTAGATCACACATGTTCTGCGAATCATCGCCTCTTTCTACAACAGATGCACAATACAAAGGACTGGGATCATTCGAGGAGCCAGCCATCGTTCACACATACAATAACCACATGTTGAATTCAGAATGTTGATATCATCCTAAAAAGTACAATTACAAGTGCATCTTAACAATACCATCCACTTATGCGTAACCTCTAAATATACAACATTATTCATGAACAAAACACCGTGTGTATGACTTTGTACTTAAAAGAATCAAACTTTTCTGAAGACAACGGAAAAAGCTTGCCTACCTCTCATAGTGCATCAAAATGATTTGAGCACAAGCACGCAGGGCAAAATGTAAGTACACACTCCTCTACTCCCAGGATGCTGGCATGCATAATAACAAATCAACATGACATATTAATATATGAACCTGGTGAAATTCACATAGTACTTTAACAACTGTTACATTCAACATTCCTGAATTTCACCAACCTTGTAAAACAACAAAATAACCTACCAAGCTCAAGGCTTAATTCTGAATTCAGCTCAAAGCTACCGATAGGATTCAGGGCAAGGGAAAGTTGGTCAGGCCTTCAACTGCCCCTATATGCATAGTGCCTCTTACACTATACCTACCTTAGCCTTAAAAAACTGTAAGTCTGTACTAAATCATCTCTCTGTACTATGTTAAACTTGCACCTTCTGGTGGATTGACTCAATCAGTCTCTTGACTGGTTTAACTACCCTCCCCGCCCTTGTACGACTTGCCACTGGGCTAGGGGCCATGGTGACTAACGGTGGCTCTGGCCTTAGATCATTGATCAGAGGATGGTTTGAAGGAATCAGCTCCAGGATCTCAGAGGTGCTTCCCAGATATTTTTCCTCAAGCAAACAATGTTCTTCTGGTTCTGACTGTCCATCCGATGTCCAGAGCTCGGAGTAATCGCTTGAATCCTCCGCCAACCAAGATGCACTTTCCTCCCCAGAGTCCTCCATGTCTTCCCTGTCCAGTCCATCGCCGGAGTGGGTGACCTCTCCTGCATCTACGTTTATTGAAGGCCGTGCAGCATCACTGTCATTGAAGTGCACTGAATCATCAATTTCAAATGGCAGGAAATTCACCTGCAGCAGTAGATTCCTGTGAACCACTTTCTCTCTGCTGTAACGGTCTTTAATTATGTATTGTGAGTTTGTGGATTGACTGAAGTCACTGTGAAAATCTCGGGGTTCCACTTGTCAGCCAACTTGCGGCGGCCCCTTTCACCCTTGTTGGCGATGAGGACATGATCCCCCATGGACAAACTGATGCCTTTAACCCGCTTGTCATACTCCCGACCTTGTCGTCTCTGTTGCTTGTCAGTGTGCCTTTGGGCAACTCATAGCTTCCGTCAGCCCAGTGATCAGTCGCGACATACTTGTTGGATAAAATTCAAATTATATCCATAATATCGATAGAAACATGGCAAACGTTTTTTATAATCAATCCTAAAGGTGTTTTTCAAATATCTATTCGATAATATATCAACCGGGACAATTGGCTTTTCAGTAGGAGCGAGAGGAAAAATTACTACCTCTGTCTTTTACGCAAGAATCACTCTGAAAGCCCTCAGCTGGCCACTTACGAAATGTAGTCGTTTACGCTCATTGTTCAACATAAAGGCGTGAAACTACGTCACAATGCTGTAGACACTTTAGGGAATATGTAGAAAACGGAATCTGGTTGATATCCCTTTCAGTGGCCAATAGAGGTGCATAGGAACACAACGGTCTCAAAACATGAGTCACTTCCTGATTGGATTTTTCTTAGGCTTTTGCCTGCAATATCAGTTCTGTTATACTCATAGACAATATTTTGACAGTTTTGGAAACTTTAGAGAGTTTTCTATCCTAAGCTGTCAATTATATGCATATTCTAGCATCTGGTCCTGAGAAATAGGCGGTTTACTTTGGGAACGTTATTTTTCCAAAAATAAAAATAGTGCCCCCTAGTTTCAAGAGGTTAAAGGTGTAAGGCTTTTTTCCTCCTCTTCGTCTAAGGAGGAGAAGCGAGAAGGATCGGAGGACCAATGCGCAGCGCGGTAAGTGTCCATGGTTTTTTAATATGAGAAACTCAAACATGAACCTACTACAAAAAAATAAACGTGGCAAAACGCGAAACAGTCCTATCTTGTGCAGAGAACACAAAGACAGGAAACAACCACCCACAAACCCCAACACAAAACAAGCTACCTAAATATGGTTCCCAATTAGAGACAATGACTAACACCTGCCTCTGATTGAGAACCATATCAGGCCATACATAAAAACGGACAAACTAGACACAGAACATAGAATGCCCACCCAGCTCACATCCTGACCAACACTAAAACAAGGAAAACACAAAAGAACTATGGTCAGAACATGACAGTACCCCCACCCCAAGGTGCGGACTCTGACCGCACAACCTAAACCTATAGGGGAGGGTCTGGGTGGGCATCTGTCCGCGGTGGCGGCTTAGGCGCTGGACGTGGACCCCACTCCTTAGTGTCCTTTGAGTGGCGACCCTCGCCACCAACCTTGGCCTAGGAACCCTAACAAAGGGCCCCACTCGACTGAGGCGTGCCTCATGACTGAGGAAGCTCATGACTGAGAGGTAGCTCATGACTGAGAGTTAGTTCATGACCGAGGGGTAGCTCATGACCGAGGGGTAGCTCATGACCGAGGGGTAGCTCAGGACTCAGGGGTAGCTCAGGACTGAGGGGTAACTCAGGACTGAGAGGTAGCTCAGGACTGAGAGGTAGCTCAGGACTGAGAGATAGCTTAGGCTGGTTGACGGCTCTGGCAGCTCTGGACAGGCGGGAGACTCTAGCAGCTCTGGACAGATGAGGCGCACTGTAGGCCTGGTGTGTGGTGCCGGCACTGGTGGTACTGGGCCGAGGACATGCACCTCAGGGCAAGTGCGGGGAGGAGAAACAGGGAGTACTGGGCTCTGGACACGCACAGGAAGCCTGGTGCGGGGGGCTGCCACCGGAGGGCTGGTGCATGTAGGTGGCACTGGATAGACCGGACTGTGTTGGTGCACTGGAGCTCTTGAGCACCGAGCCTGCCCAACCTTACCTGGCTCGATTCCAACTCTAGCCGATACGAGGAGCTGGTATGTACCGCACCGGGCTATGCACCCGCACTGGAGACGCAGTGCGCTCCACAGCATCCCTTGCAGTCCCTCTCGCTCTCCGGTAAGCATAGGATGTTGGCGCAGGTCTCCTACCTGGCTTCGCCATACTCCCTGTGTGCCCCCCAAGACATTTTTGGGGCTGACCCTCGGGCTTCCTACCGCGCTGCCGTGTTCGCTTCGCCAACCTCATTCTCCTGTAACCCTTCTCGCACTGCTCCATCGAATCCCATACGGGCTCCGGCACTCTCCCTGGGTCGACCGCCCACCTGTCTATCTCTTCCCAAGTTTTATAGTCCAGATTCTGCTCCCAAGTCCAATAATCCTGACATCGCTGCCTCTCCTGCTCCTGCCCGTTACCACGCTACTTGGTCCTGTTGTGGTGAGTGGTTTCTCCTCCTCTTCATCTGAGGAGGAGAAGCGAGATGGATCGGAGGACCAATGCGCAGCGTGGTAAGTCTCCATGGTTTTTTAATATGAGAAACTCAAACATGAACACACTACAAAACAATAAACGTGGAAAAACCCGAAACATCTTGTGCAGAGAACACAAAGACAGGAAACAACCACCCACAAACCCCAACACAAAACAAGCTACCTAAATATGGTTCCCAATCAGAGACAATGACTAACACCTATCTCTGATTGAGAACCATATCAGGCCATACATAGAAACGGACAAACTAGACACACAACATAGAATGCCCACCCAGCTCACGTCCTGACCAACACTAAAACAAGGAAAACACAAAAGAACTATGGCCAGAATGTGACAAAAGGGTAACAATCTGTCCAGACAGTGAACTCGTGCCCCTTAAGCCAGTGACTACATTTCTCACACACACTCCATTTCAGTGCTAGAAATTCAAGTCTGTGTGTCAGATACCTTCTCTGCGACTTATTCAAGGTCTTGCTCGCAAATGCTATGGGCCTTGCCTTATCTTCACCTTCAGGCACTTGACAAAGCACAGCCCCAAGAGCATCAGTGAATAGAATGAACAGCCTCTCGAAATCAGGGTGAGCTAGTGTAACAGTATAACTTTAGACCGTCCCCTCGCCCATAACCGGGCGCGAACCAGGGACCCTCTGCACACATCAACAACTGACACCCACGACAGCATCGTTACCCATCACTCCACAAAAGCCGCGGCCCTTGCAGAGCAAGCGGAACTACTAGTTCAAGGTCTCAGAGCAAGTGACGCCACCGATTGAAACGCTATTTAGCGCGCACCGCTAACTAAGCTAGCCGTTTCACATACCCCCTTTTGACCTCCTCCTTTTTCCGCAGCAACCAGTGATCCGGGTCAACAGCATCAATGTAACAGTATAACTTTAAACCATCCCCTCGTCCATACCCAGGCGCGAACCAGGGACCCTCTGCACACATCAACAACAGTCACCCACGAAGCATCGTTACCCATCGCTCCACAAAAGCCGTGGTCCTTGCAGAGCAAGGGGAACTACTACTTCAAGATCTTAGAGCAAGTGACGTCACCGATTGAAACGCTATTTAGCGCGCACTGCTAACTAAGCTAGCCATTTCACATCCGTTACACTAGCACAACACAATTCAAAAGAGCATCTCTAAGCTTCTGGAATGCAACGACACACTCCTCAGTCCAATCCGATAGCGTTAGCTTTCGAAAAATCCCACTGTTGCCCTTCTTCCCATCTCTTCCTCTTCACTTTTGACCATCAGTGAGTGCAAACAAAGGTCTGACTATAGCAGAACAGTCAGGAATGAAGTGCTGGTAAGGTAATATAATACCATACCATAGAAGGATTTCAGCCTCTGAGCAGAGGGAGGGCATCAATCTGCCTCCATCAGCTGAGCTTGGCTCATCTTGGCAATGGCCTCCACCTTCTCAGGATCCACTGACACACCGTCCTCTTTAATGATATTTCCGAGGAATTTTACTGTTCTTCGTAGGAAGTGGCATTTTTTGGGTGCTAGTTTGCGATTGTCGGCTCTTAGACGGCTAAACACAACTTCAAGTCGCTGTAGAGCCTGTTCCTCGGTGGGTGCAAAGACCAACAAGTCATCTAGGTAACAAAGGAGATTTGAGAAATTTAGGTCCCCAAATATACTTAACATCATTCTCATGAAAGAGGCCTTGTGGCATGCAGACCTTGTGGCATGCGATTGTACTCATAAAGTCCCATCGGTGTGGTAAAGGCTGTGTACCTCTGTTAAGATATTTTATCAAGGTTTAAGATAAACGATTAAATAATTCTACTCAGAAACTTAACCATTAGGGATTAGAGGTTATGTAGCATGAACAAGGAGTAATTAAAAAATAATACACACAGCTCCAACTAGGCTGGGAGTCTCGTGAGTGAAAACATCCGAAGCTCATCAAAGGTAAACGATTTAATTTGATTGCTTTTCTGATTTCCGTGACCAAGTTACCTGCTGCTAGCTGGACAAAATGCTATGCTAGGCTATCGATAAACTTACACAAATGCTTGTCTAGCTTTGGCTGTAAAGCATATTTTGAAAATCTGAGATGACAGGGTGATTAACAAAAGGCTAAGCTGTGTCTCAGTATATTTCACTTGTGTTTTTCATGAATAGGAATATTTTCTAGGAATATTTATGTCCATTGCATTATGCTAATTAGTGTCAGTCAATGATTACGCTCCCGGACCCGGGATGGGGAGTTACTAGAGGTTTTAAAGGGACCCAGCCATCTCCCCACATGGGTGTAATAACTCTACCCATGAGTATGTTTCTGGGCATGACCTTTGACCTGATAGGTTCGACTATTACAGTGCTGCCTGGAGACATTGCCACATTTTTACGAAGTTTACCCCAAACTAAGTGTTCAGTCTTGGGCGAAAGAGTCACAGCTTGAGTGAGCTTCACTGTCCCAATCTTGCCATCTACTTGCTGTCCCTTCCATCTTGTGACACTTGTCATCATCTGCAGAAACTGCTCACCCTCTGGTGAGTGGGTCTGGCCATACATGTTGTTGACGAGCTTCCAGTATTCGTCAGTGCCTTTCATCTCATGCAATAGATGCTTAATGACATTCGATCCCAGGATGAGATTATCACGCTGTCCAGGAACAACTAGGGTGGGCACTTTAACATCAATCCCATTTATATGCATCTCCAAATCATAGAAACACTTTGTTGAGGTCTTCTTCCCCCCACACCCCACTAATACTAACTATGTGGGAGGCTGATAACGCTGAGGAAGGGCACCTGCTTCCAAAAGTCTCTGCTCCGCATGTTCGCTCAATGTACAGGCCATAGACCCAGTGTCAAGCATGCCCTTAAGCTGCACTTTCCCATGTACAGACACAGAGGTGTAAAACTAATCTCCAAAAGCCTCAACCTCTTGTGAACCTATCATAACAATTTTCTCTCCTTCTTTCCCATCAGAGCACAAAATCTCATACATTTTCTCGTTATCATCAGATTATTTCTTGGGGTTAGACAGTTGACCACCCACATTTCCCCCCTTCATTCTGCTGGCTAATGCCGAAACAGACTGGTGCCAAATATTGTTGTTTCTCTTGAAATGATGGAGGATGATTGTGCTTGAAAGTGACAGTGGAGATATTGTTGGGTTGATGAGATTAAATACATTATTAAGAGAATAATGAACTAAAATGTTCAATGCTAGATAAGGATACTTTTTACCTTTCACATTGGATTTACTAACTACAAAAGTAGTGTTTTATTTCGTTTTGTGTGCCGCTGTCACGCCCTGACCTTAGAGATCCTTTTTTTGTCTCTATTTTGGTTTGGTCAGGGCGTGAGTTGGGCTGGGCATTTGGTCTGTATTTTGGTTTGGTCAGGGCGTGAGTTGGGCTGGGCATTTGGTCTGTACTTTGGTTTGGTCAGGGCGTGAGATGGGCTGGGCATTTGTCTCTACTTTGGTTTGGTCAGGGCATGAGATGGGCTGGGCATTTGGTCTGTACTTTGGTTTGGTCAGGGAGTGAGTTGGGCTGGGCATTTGGTCTGTACTTTGGTTTGGTCAGGGAGTGAGTTGGGCTGGGCATTTGGTCTGTACTTTGGTTTGGTCAGGGAGTGAGTTGGGCTGGGCATTTGGTCTGTACTTTGGTTTGGTCAGGGAGTGAGTTGGGCTGGGCATTTGGTCTGTACTTTGGTTTGGTCAGGGCGTGAGTTGGGCTGGGCATTTGGTCTGTACTTTGGTTTGGTCAGGGCGTGAGTTGGGCTGGGCATTTGGTCTGTGCTTTGGTTTGGTCAGGGCGTGAGTTGGGCTGGGCATTTGGTCTGTACTTTGGTTTGGTCAGGGCGTGAGTTGGGCTGGGCATTTGGTCTGTACTTTGGTTTGGTCAGGGCGTGAGTTGGGCTGGGCATTTGGTCCACTTCTTCATGCAACGATGGTCGTTACAGCCGCTCTGCACACACAAGTTTGTTAGCTTGCTGGTCCAACGTTAAGCCAACTCTCCAAAGTCCAAAGGCATTCAAAGTTCCTTCACAGAAGCCGCTCCTCTGTAGGTATAACTCTGTGGTCTATTTCAGATAATGCATGTCACAACCACAAGATGCACAGCGCTTCAAGCCAAGCCTCCTGCTCCAACATTTCTCACTCTCTACCCACCTGTAAAATGTCAGACGCATCTCATGCCTTACACATACCTGTCCAATGCATTTAAAAGTCTTGCCCGCTCCATAGCAAGCTGCTCTATCCACACTGATTGGTGAAGTCACTTCATGTCTATCTAGTTGTAGAAAGAGGTTTAAAACAGAAATGAAAGATAAAAACATAATTCTATTTTAATTTTTTATCAGATCAGAACGTTATTTTGATGGCCGGAACAGTGGAACAAGAACAAAACAATGATTCTATTCAGAACTAAACAAATGTAAAATATGTTTGGTTGCAAGCCCTGCTAGAAAATGACGGTTGGATTCCTCCCCCTGAAGATTTTATTTTGATATTAATGTCAGTTGATGCAACCACACAGTGTAAACCAGTCCACACTCTTCTCAAACCAGCCATATGTAGATATATAGACCAGTGTTCAATCCAATCCTCATTGTTGCCTGTGCAGCATTTAAAGGCAATGGTACCACGTTCACGGAGATGGTATGCAAGGCAAACACTGCAGATGTCGGAAACATCGGAAATTCCCTTTAAATGTCAAGCGGGATATGGAATGGTTAAGTTCTTGTTTGTAAATAGACCTGGTGTCATTCTGTTTCAACTTTAGCAGAGATACAGACCCTTCAGCTGGCGAATGCAGCAAGACTGGCAACAAACATGTACATGTGTTTTTTCTTGAAATGATGATTGTGCATGAAAGGTACAATGTAGATATTGTTGAGTTGATGTGATTACACACATCTTTATTAAGTAACTCCCTGTCTTCTTTAAACAGGATAAATGTAAAATATGTCTGTAAATACATAATAAATAATAACAATAATTATAATAATAGATAAAGTAATCACATTTTAATATATTTATCCTTGAAATCAATGTGCAGCACGAGCTATAATGATTTCACACAATTTACATTGAAAACTTCTGCACTGATCACCATATTGTGTTGCTAGAGCCTGGATATTTTCCTGAGCTTTGACCTGACCTGGTCTGGAAAAACTCAGTGCCCTATCCATCCACAACACATTCTACACAGCACAGCATATTCTCTTCAACCATACTAAACATCACTTTGAGTTGTCATTACCAGTGGAAAACATTTGCATGTCAGGTGTGGTCCATGAAGTGAGGGGATGGGCAGCATCAGTTTACAGACGGGAGAAATACAGGTGTCTAGTGGGAGTGGCTGAGGTTGTGGTTGTAGAGGAGAGCAGGAGGGAGGGAGGCAGAGTGGGAGCAAGTGTGGGAGGGAGGAACATCTGCTTGGTACATTAATATACTACTCGACTACCATATTTATAATTATGTCTTTGTACAATGTCTTTCTTCAGGTTGCGTTGTTTTGTCATTATCCATTTCTCTCTCCATCATTGTGATCTGTGGGTTTGTGCAGCCTTTCCTCTACCTCCACAGGGCTGGGACACTGTCCTGTATTAGCCTCTCCTCTACCTCCACAGGGCTGGGACACTGTCCTGTATCAGCCACTCCTCTACCTCCACAGGGCTGGGACACTGTCCTGTATCAGCCACTCCTCTACCTCCACAGGGCTGGGACACTGTCCTGTATCAGCCACTCCTCTACCTCCACAGGGCTGGGACACTGTCCCGTTGCAGAGGGCTCTGAGGAAGAGTAGTTTTGTAAAAAAATTATTTATTTCACCTAATTTAACATTCCGCCACAAAAAAAACGTTCAACATAAAAATATTTTCAAAAATATTCCAATCTCAGAGGTTAAAGTAAGAAGAATTATAAAGTGACAATTAAATTAACTGTGTGAACCATATCATCTTACTCTCCTTGTGAAAGGGGGAAAGGAAGTTTGTTGTGAGCAGCAGGGAGGAGAAATCGCATGCAAGCGGATACAGTGCCTTGCGAAAGTATTCGGCCCCCTTGAACTTTGCGACCTTTTGCCACATTTCAGGCTTCAAACATAAAGATATAAAACTGTATTTTTTTGTGAAGAATCAACAACAAGTGGGACACAATCATGAAGTGGAACGACATTTATTGGATATTTCAAACTTTTTTAACAAATCAAAAACTGAAAAATTGGGTGTGCAAAATTATTCAGCCCCCTTAAGTTAATACTTTGTAGCGCCACCTTTTGCTGAGATTACAGCTGTAAGTCGCTTGGGGTATGTCTCTATCAGTTTTGCACATCGAGAGACTGACATTTTTTCCCATTCCTCCTTGCAAAACAGCTCGAGCTCAGTGAGGTTGGATGGAGAGCATTTGTGAACAGCAGTTTTCAGTTCTTTCCACAGATTCTCGATTGGATTCAGGTCTGGACTTTGACTTGGCCATTCTAACACCTGGATATGTTTATTTTTGAACCATTCCATTGTAGATTTTGCTTTATGTTTTGGATCATTGTCTTGTTGGAAGACAAATCTCCGTCCCAGTCTCAGGTCTTTTGCAGACTCCATCAGGTTTTCTTCCAGAATGGTCCTGTATTTGGCTCCATCCATCTTCCCATCAATTTTAACCATCTTCCCTGTCCCTGCTGAAGAAAAGCAGGCCCAAACCATGATGCTGCCACCACCATGTTTGACAGTGGGGATGGTGTGTTCAGAGTGATGAGCTGTGTTGCTTTTACGCCAAACATAACGTTTTGCATTGTTGCCAAAAAGTTCAATTTTGGTTTCATCTGACCAGAGCACCTTCTTCCACATGTTTGGTGTGTCTCCCAGGTGGCTTGTGGCAAACTTTAAACAAACACTTTTTATGGATATCTTTAAGAAATGGCTTTCTTCTTGCCAATCTTCCATAAAGGCCAGATTTGTGCAATATACGACTGATTGTTGTCCTATGGACAGAGTCTCCCACCTCAGCTGTAGATCTCTGCAGTTCATCCAGAGTGATCATGGGCCTCTTGGCTGCATCTCTGATCAGTCTTCTCCTTGTATGAGATGAAAGTTTAGAGGGACGGCCAGGTCTTGGTAGATTTGCAGTGGTCTGATATTCCTTCCATTTCAATATTATCGCTTGCACAGTGCTCCTTGGGATGTTTAAAGATTGGGAAATATTTTTGTATCCAAATCCGGCTTTAAACTTCTTCACAACAGTATCTCGGACCTGCCTGGTGTGTTCCTTGTTCTTCATGATGCTCTCTGCGCTTTTAACGGACCTCTGAGACTATCACAGTGCAGGTGCATTTATACGGAGACTTGATTACACACAGGTGGATTGTATTTATCATCATTAGTCATTTAGGTCAACATTGGATCATTCAGAGATCCTCACTGAACTTCTGGAGAGAGTTTGCTGCACTGAAAGTAAAGGGGCTGAATAATTTTGCACGCCCAATTTTTCAGTTTTTGATTTGTTAAAAAAGTTTGAAATATCCAATAAATGTCGTTCCACTTCATGATTGTGTCCCACTTGTTGATTCTTCACAAAAAAATACAGTTTTATATCTTTATGTTTGAAGCCTGAAATGTGGCAAAAGGTCGCAAAGTTCAAGGGGGCCGAATACTTTCGCAAGGCACTGTATATATATTATTTTAACTTATTTGCCTACAATCTGACACCGCTCTTGTCTGTGCTCTGCTCTGTGTCTAAAATGGCACCCTATATCATATGCAATATAGTGTGCTAACTTTTATCCCATAGGGCTCTGGTCAAAGGTAGTGCACTTCACATGCCATTTTGGAAGCTGCATGGTCTACATCACCAGGTGACACGACAAAGAATTGTGGCAGGGCAGAGATTTGGATATTTAGTTGCAGGTTCTCAGGTCCAGCAGCAGTGACAGACGCAATCCACCACACCTCAGAGGACAGAGACACTGCATTAATAGGCTACAGGTGAGTGAAATAGTTATTTTTAAATAATACTTTTTACATTTAGAATTGAAATCTAAATTGATGAAGCTTGTGAACAAAAACATTAGATGGAGAATTGTTTTATTTTTTAAAATCGTAATAATGGCAATTTATGAAAATATATAGATAATTTTCCATGTTGACAAAGTGATCATGTGTAGTGCATATATATTATCTTCAAAGGATTGTACAATATTAGATTTCTTAATTTAGCTTCCTCAGGTTTTTTGAGTGCTTCATTGTGATTCTAACCAGGCTGCACACCTAGTTGAGGCTATTTACCCGAGTAATACCTAACAGCCTATAAAGACTGATATACTATAGCGAGAAAAATACTTTGCAATATCCTCTTGCTTGTATAACAATCGCCCCCTTTCTCTTCTCTTCTCTCTCTCTCTTTCTCTCTCTCTCTACCTCTCTGTCGCTCGCACGCTACCTCTCTTACTCTTCTCTCTCTCTCTCTCTCTCTCTCTCTCTCTACCTCTCTGTCGCTCTCTCGCTACCTTTCTTTCTCTCTCTCTTTCTCGCTCTACCTCTATCTCTCCCTATCTGTCTCTCTCGCCCTCTCTCTTGCTCTCTCTCTCTCTCTCTTTGTTTCTTTTATTAGAGATCTCGAGAATTTTCACACATTACAGTTACGTTCTTCGTTGAGATGAATTTATCTACACTCAATGATACGTCCACATCTCCTCCTATCTCCCTCATTGATCAGGGTGTACAGGGTGTTCATGTGGTATGTTGTATCCCCATGCTTACTGCCTCCAATACAATCAACATCATCCTGGGTCTCCCCACCAATGTCTACATCCTGTGGCTGATACTGACTGGAGCGGGAGGAACAATGGCCTCAGAGTTCTTCTCTCTCAACCTGACCCTGTCTGAGGTTCTCCTCTGCGTCTTTAATAACGTCCGCATAGCTGACCAATATGCCCAATCTGATCTTGTCCACAAAGCTGCTGCTTTTTCTATTGGGTTCATTTTCTCTGGTCGTCCCCTGTTCCAGTGCTGTATCTGTTTAGAGCGCTACCTGGCGGTGGTCCATCCTGTGGTCTTCCTGAAGTACAAACCCCTGAGATACAGGTTGGGGTGTTGTAGTGTTGTCTGGCTGATGGTTCTTGGGTCCAGCTGTCTATTTGTTTTTGAGAATTTTACAACAGTGTCACTCTACTCAGTCCTTTTTCCAGTACTTTATTGGCTGGGTTAACCTGTGGCTGGGACAGACAGGTGCTGAGTGATGATGCTTATATTTCCTACAATGCCAGAATGCAAATCCCTGAGCAGGTGTGTGTGTGTGTGTGTGTGTGTGTGTGTGTGTGTGTGTGTGTGTGTGTGTGTGTGTGTGTGTGTGTGTGTGTGTGTGTGTGTGTGTGTGTGTGTGTGTGTGCAGCATATGCATTTCTGTGTTTTGTTCATGACACGCTTTGATAGGATTTCTAGTCAAATAAAATGACTTGCAGTAAACGAGTTATAAAATGGTGCTCAATACATCAACTCCCATCAACGTTTTTATGTAAATAACAGAACACGTGACTTGTTAGGAAGAACACAGGACAGAGAGCTTTGGCTAAAATCACTCATACATGTAGGTGTTGTACCATCGGGTTGGTCTCAGAGGTCTCCTTGAGAGAGAAGTACAAATATCACAAAGCAAGTTCTGAGTTACCAAACCAACTAAGGTAGGTTATTTTATATTTTAACATCCCTGAGTATGTTTTCCCAGGCTAATTGTTTTACATCTCCTCTTCATGTTTTCATTCAGACTTTCTGAGATAATTCACAATGTCTAGACTGACATAAGAGGAGACTTACATGTATCAAAATATTTTTTATATATGTTTGCATCAATATATATATAGAGATTTTTTTGCCAACAGCACATTGAATCAATAAGTCATGAATCGTGTGATCTCCCCTCTCTCATATCTCTTGTTACAAAAGGATGAATGCCTCTTCAGGAAATCACACTTACTTTGACAGATGGGAAGTTTGCTTGGACCAGGGCTATGTTGTGCCAGTGCTTGGCCATGCTGTCCATGCCCTGTGCTTCCTACTGGGGACGCCAGCTCTGGTCTGGTGCCTCTGGCTCTCTCTGAGTGGAAGTCTCTCTGGAGGTCTCAAACCCACCCAGGTCTTCCCTATTAACCTGTTTGCAGTGGAACTGGTGTTCTGTGTCGAGTGTCTCCTTGAGGTGACCACCTACTTACTCAGCAAGGACGTCATGTTACGGAATAATACTAATGTACTGTTTTACCTCGTCTGGACCTGCAGGCCCCTGCTCCAGAGCTGCATCTGTGTGGAGCGCTACCTGGCGGTGGTCCAACCTGTGGCTTTCCTCAAGTACAGACTCCGGAGGTACAGGGTGGTGTATTCAACCCTGGTCTGGCTGCTGTCGCTGGCATTTGCATGTTCTCCTGTCACTACAATGGGTCATGATGAAGTTGGAAGTTATGTAATCAGTTGTGTCTATTGCCTTGGAGTGGCCGTCATTTCTCTCTGCTGCTTCTTCATCCTGCGTGTGCTGAAGCAGCCTGGTCCAGGAGAGGTAGAAGGGGGCAACGGGGGAGAGAAGAGACAAGGGATGACAGACCCACATAAGATGAGAGCTTTTAGGATCGTCTTAACCAACTTGGTGATCATCTTGGCGAGCTCCATCCCGGTGGTTGTTGGTTGGACCGCTCTGTTATCTAGTCTTGTTTACTTCTGCAATGTCTTCCCCTTGTTAATAATCATTAACATCTTTAGTATCCTGGTCTCACCCCTGATGCACCTCTACAGAGAGGGAAGGCTGCCATGTCCAAGAGCGACAGAGACACGTTAGACTGACAGTTGTGGGCACTGAAAGTACAGGTTTTTGTGACAAACTAAATGGCTAAATGATGGTGGAGCGTTGTGTTAAATACGCGTTTAACTACAATTCTTCTAGCAACACCGAGGCGCACCCTAACTTCTTTGTGCCTGCAACTGTAGGTTAAACATACATATAGACAAGGCATAGGCGTATAATACATTGTACTTTTTTTGTTTTTGTTTGTTTTATCTGGTGGCATGTAGCAATATAATTTTGTGAGATACTGTACGTTACCATTAGAGTTGTTGTTAACTATAGCTTCATATTGTTTAGCATTTATAGTGAATGTTGGATTTATACAATTAGTATTAGGAAGGGATGGCTAGATAGGAGGTTAGAACAATTCATTTAGCATTTATATTGAATGTGGTTCGTTTGATGAATTGTAAAATGTATATTAGGATTGGGTGGATAGGTTTTTAATTAGACCCAATCATTTAGCATCAGCGTTAAGTCATGATTGTTTTGTTCATCATGGTATGTTTTCTATTGAATTTAGGTTCCTTGTCTGTCACAAAGATTACAAAATGTTGTTCAATTGTATGGGGACTGAAAGTGCATGAGACTTGGCTAATACTGTCATCGTTGCTGAACATTCTAACCCAGACAGGGCACACTCCTAGAAAGTAATTAGGTTCCATCCAGACTGGTAAAAACCATGAACCCCCTGATGTAAAATAGATAGTTCAAGATTTTGGTAATGAGGCACTTTATCTACTTCTCGAGAGTCAGATGAACTCGTGGATACCATTTTTATGACTTCCCATATTTTTGTTTAGCAAGTTAGCATTGGATTGCCGAACTAGCTCTAAAATCCTTCATATTGGACTCAGATATATAAAAATGTTATCCATGAGTTCATGTCACTCCCGGGAACTAGCAAAATAACATCATGAACTATCCCTGTAAATGTGGCTATTTTAATGGCAGATGCACGTCAATACCAAGTCAATATATCAGTCAACTATGATCTAGTCTAGCTAAGTATAATGTTGTTTGGAGTGATCTTCATAGCATACTGTAGAAGCCAAACCCTAACCCCTGGACAGAGGTATACACACTCATTCTCCTCCAATAAGATGAAGCCCCAGCAGGTACAGTGAAAACTCTGTCTTACCTTTTCTTGAAAACCCCCAGTAACTTCTATAAGTTCGTAACAATAACATTGTCTATCTCTGAGTATTTCACCTCTATTTCTGTGATGATTAAACTTATTTACACTAATTGTTCTACTTCTTCAGATCCACTAATTATCTCTCCTTTTGTTTTTCTCTCTCCCTCTTTATCTTAGAATGCAGCTCTTCCTGTTATTCAGAGACTAAAGTAACAGAGGACATGCAGCAATGAAGGAACCAAACTCCTCCTGATCCCATAAGGTTTCAGTTTTCCAGTGATGCATCTGTGGGGAGTGTTACCTGGCTGTTGTCCAGCCTGTAGTCTTCCTCAATTACAGACTCCTAAGGCACAGGGTGGCATGTGTGATCATAGCATGGTTGCTGACACTTTGCTTCCTTGTGTCAAAGGGTGCTACCCATGGCAGCATCAAATTCAATGATGGTATCTTCACCCCGGTTCGACATGTTCTGCAGTGTCTTCTTACTGACGATGATGAGCAGGACTGGTCCAGGGGATGGAGGGAAGGAGAGAGAGGGTGAAACAGAGGAGGGAGGTAAAATGATGAAGAAGAGAGCCTTCCCTTCCATCCAGATCATCCTGCTGACCTTGATGCTGAACTAAACTAAACTTCTTTGATCTCCTTAAGTTAAATTAAATTGTGACCCCTCTTACTTTTAATTTCAGCGTGTTGGTTAGCTTTACTCTGCCCCTCCTCTCCATCCGCAGGGCTTGGAAAACTGCCCTGCATCGGGGGGTAAAGAGAAGGATACCTACACTGTAGGGGAAAGGTTGTCTTGAATTTCTCAGGTTATCATTCTGTTCCACTCCCTTTAATCATATTGTTCATGCTATTTAGAGGTTTGACATTTGTAATAAGTTGTTTATGGTTAAATTAAACAGTGTGTACAGAAGGGTAAATGGGTTGATTGATGTGTGTGTGAAATTGCCATTCAATTGTTGTTGTATAGCTGTTAATCTCTGTGAAATTAGGGAGACAAATTGTGAGATTTTACTATAACCTCATGCTCACAGTTATATGCTATTCCTGACTATTTTGCTTGTTTTGACACATTGTAACCCCCTAATTACTGTATATACCACTATTTTATCTTTCTAAATAATATTTTAACTTGTTTTACATCTTGCATAGCAGTTGCTTCTCTAACTATTGAGTGGTGTTCTACGTTGAAACGTATTGCTGTATTTTTTAAAAAGAAGTGTGGAATAAAGCTAATCTGATTCAACAGTTCAGGTCCTTGTCTGTCCCTCACTTATGATTGCACAATGTCAACAAATATGTGTCCCCCTTCAGTAATGAATGCACATGGCTTGGCTAATTGTTTAACCACTATGAAATATTCAAACCCAAACAGGACCCATTGCATTAAAACATTAGCTTCCATGATTATTGGGACCTGCCTGATGTTTGTATTTGGGATGCTGGCCTTCTAGGCAGAGTTGCAAAGAAAAAGCCATATTTTAGACTGGCCAATAAAAATAAAAGATTAAGATGGGCAAAAGAACACAGCCACTGGACAGAGGAACTCTGCCTTAAAGGCCAGCATCCTGGAATCGCCTCTCCAAATTAGTGAGGTCCAGAATTTGTTTCTGGATGTTGCCTGGGATGAACAGTTCAAAAGAAGACTTTATGTCCTGCAGATGAGTAACCGCCATCCGCAATGTCCCTGGTTGCATCCTTATCATGTTGGCAGCCATGCGGGGTGGCTCTTTCCTTGAGCAAGATGACCATTCTATTTCACCATCCATATTCCTCCAGGCTGCTGATGAGTAACCACCATCCGCGATGTCCCTGGTTGCATCCTTATCATGTTGGCAGCCATGCGGGGTGGCTCTTTCCTTGAGCAAGATGACCATTCTATTTCACCATCCATATTCCTCCTCCTGCAGGCTGCTGATGAGCTGGTTGAGGGTCAATCTCATCCTCTTGTTCTAACTCAATGTCAGAATCCGAATTGAAAGAGACATGATTCTCATATTCGGAAAATTCTTCATCTTCCAAAGTGGAAGACCCTCCTTCTGGGCCCCCAGAGCTGAGAAAATTCTTGCCAGACCAACTGTAGTAAGGAGCCACACATGCAAAGCTATTTAACTGTTTTGTCCCTCACCCAATTTGCACCTGGCTGGAGAGTGAGGGAATAATATACAGATTGTTTTATACAATATATCAATTTAATGTGTCGACATAATGTATTGTATTAACATTGTGCAAGTTCCCGCAAGACATTTTCTAGTTTTACACCCTACAAAGGGTAAAGAGCGCGAGAAAAGTGTGAGACAGGCAGAGAGCAGGGAGACAGACATGTTCTTGGTGCTATGTTTAAACAGCAGAACCAGGAAGGAGGAAGACAGAGTGAAGGCCAACAGCAAACCTTTTTTTTTCTCACTAGTTTTCACCTACACACATACTTTTCCCCACTTTTAATACCCTCGGGTCCATATGTTGACCCAAAGGCAACATATGTAATATAAATGTGTAGGAGGGTGCACAGTGTGTACTCAATGAAAATGTGTTATTTTACATGTTCACAGAAAATGAGCCAAGATGAATGAGTCTCAGGTTGAACAAAAATATTAATTGTCTCATTTTTACTTTAGCAAACATTGAAAATGGGTCCCACAGACCCGAACACCACACAAGGGTTAAATTATCTTCATACTTCAGAGAAGGAAAGGGGGATATTTTCTTCCACCAATAAACAATTTCAGTGATGTGAATTTGCACTAATAGATCATGGTATAGAATTCTCACTTGCTATCTCTCTCCATCTTCACCCCTGATCCATGATCCATCCATGACTTCTGAACTTCATTGATTAGCTATCTGCTTACCTTTCTTGATTTATTTAGTTTTCTTAGATTTCCTGATGTAAACGTATTCAGCATTTAGCTGCCATGCATACTGAAACTAAACTAAAGTAATCTGTCATTCTCTCCAGTCCTTCCTCTGAAGATATTAATACCCAAGTGGAATGCCTCCTCCTTTTCCTCTGAAAACGCTGGGATTTCCGTGCCAGTAACCTTCCTGTTTAAGTATCCATCAGCATGGTCTACTTTGTGCTCGGCGTACCCATCTTCCTGTTTAAGTATCCATCAGCATGGTCTACTTTGTGCTCGGCGTACCCATCTTCCTGTTTAAGTATCCATCAGCATGGTCTACTTTGTGCTCGGCGTACCCATCTTCCTGTTTAAGTATCCATCAGCATGGTCTACTTTGTGCTCGGCGTACCCATCTTCCTGTTTAAGTATCCATCAGCATGGTCTACTTTGTGCTCGGCGTACCCATCTTCCTGTTTAAGTTTCCATCAGCATGGCTTACTTTGTGCTCGGCGTACCCATCTTCTTATTCGTCATGTAGCTGACCGCTACTGTCAACTCTTTGTCACTGAGATATTCATATCAAACATGGCCGCCACCGAGCTCATCATCTGCCTGTGATTTCTGGTCGTAACCACTGTCCACTTCTCTTCTCTGACCTTCTGCACTAGGTAGAAACCATCGTCTTCCCTTATGCTGTCGTCTACTGCAGCCGCCCCCGTTCTACTGCTGTATATGTTTTTAGCGCTTCCTAGCGGTAGTCCACCCTGTGGTCTTCCAGAAGTTCAAATCCATGAGGTACACGGTGAGGTCGGTGACAATGGTCCAAAGAGATGTAGCAGCGTTCACCTGTTTTTGACACTTACCTCCCTGAGTTCCTGTTTCTGGATAAAACATCCTCTTGGTGATAGTTGATCTATTCTGCAGCCTTTCCTTCCATCCTCATCTTGAAGCACCCCGAGTCCGGGCAGGGAGAGATGGAGAGAAAAGGAGGATGAAGGGGAGAAGGAGAGTGGACTCAGCGGAAGAATGTGCCTGCTCCCGTTCATCATCATGCACTTCCTGTTTGGAAACGTAAAGGATTATGTATACTGTGTCATCAACAGTGTTTCCATGTTCTTCTCTTGTGCTTGTGGGTTGGTGCAGCCCCTCCCCTATCTCCACAGGACTGGGAAACCACCCTGTATCAGAGGTCTCTGAGGAAGAGGTGACACAAGGTCTCACATTTATTTGAACCTCTTCATTATTTTCATAGACAGAAACTTAGATTGGGAAATCTGAGAAGCATGCCTTACCCCAATCCTAACCTTAACCGTTTTTTGGAAAAAATTATAAACTGAGCCAAGATTAGTGTTTAGGAGCAAATTTACCCTCCTCCCACCTTCATCTACATCAGGGCTTTTCGATGTCGGTCCTGAAAGAACTAAACACTTCTGGTTTTCATCATCACCTTCTAATAAGGGACTATTTCAGACTTGGGACACCAGTTGAGTGCAATTAACTACCAGGTAGAAAGAAAGAACAGACGTGTTTCTGTCTTCCAGGACCAGAATTGAACAGCCCTGGTTTAGAGCAAAGTTCAAAACATGCAAAATATTTAAATTAGCATTTGAACCCAGGTCTGTTGGCAAGCTGAGTCTAATCTCTAATCAGGCCCACCGAGAGCAGATAGAAACTGAAGATGTTTATCTTTAATCGTTGATTGTAAATCTATTTAGATTTTTATCAGCTTGTTTAATCTATACTTACAATAAAATACCTCCAATTGTTAATTTAGTTTCACATTAGTTTGTTACCTCCAATATTTCCTGGATTCCACTTTCTCTATAAATTATTTTCTAACTGTTCATTTGTTAATTGGAGTGAAATGTGTTGCTTCTTCTTTAGTTTATTATTATTTGTAGGTTTTTAAGAGGGTCTTGACTGACCAAGTTGTCATATACCTGCTTTAAACCAACAGTGCATCTTATATGCCTACAAACTGACACTCCTCTTGTTGGTGCTCTAGTCGACGTCTGAAATGGCACCCTATACCCTCTATAGTGCACTACTTTTGACCAGGCCCCATAGGGAACTGGGTGTCAATTTGGATGCATCGTAGTCTAAATTACCACGTTCACGTGTCTCAGGTGTGTCAGAGCAGGGCAGGGTCAGGCAGAGATTTGTATATACAGTATTATTACAGCACCAGTGACAGACACAACCACACCACACCCCTGGGGAGAAGGACGCTGCGTCAACACAGGTTAGCAAAACCTTTCTTTTGTACAAAAAATAATCATATTTAAAAACGTTTTAAATTCAAATGTAAACCCCAATTGATATAGAATTATGTGGTTTATGAGCAAATACATTAGATGTAAAACAAGTATATATTTCATTTGAATTTTGGCAATTTATGCACATATATGGACAAATGTTGATATTTCGTTATATTGACAAAGTGATCATCTCTATTGAATATGTTATCTACAAAGGATTGTAAGATTGTAATGATTATACGTGTGTTTATAAGATGAATAAAGGCTGATATTATATATTGAGAATAAAAACTTTGCATGATCATGTTGCTTCTCTCTCTCTCTCTCTCTCTCTCTCTCTCTCTCTCTCTCTCTCTCTCTCTCTCTCTCTCTCTCTCTCTCTCTCTCTCTCTCGCTGGGACCAAATGTTGTCTGAATTCAACTCTACAGGAGTTAAATTAACACTTTTATTTTTACTCTGTATTGGTCCAAAAGGCTTCTTAACGTCTTCTACCCCCAAGCCACAAGACTGCTGAACAGCTAATCAAATGGCTACCTGGGCTTTTTTCATTGTGTGTGTGTCCCATTTTTATGCTACTCTCTGTTTATTATCTATGCATAGTCACTTTACCTCTACCTAAATGTACATATTACCTCAACTACCTCCACTAACTTGTGACTCATCACATTGACTCTGTACCCGTAACCCCTGTATATAGCCTTGTTACTGTTATTTTATTATTTCTATATTTTCTTTTTTTTTTTTACTTAAAACAGCATTGTTGGTTAAGGACTTGTAAGTAAGCATTTCACTGTCAGGTTTACCCCTGTTGTATGTGACAAATAAAACTTGATTTGATTTTGCAGTGGTTAAAAAATGATTATATGTGCATTTATAAGATGTATAAAGACTGATATTATATATCGAGAATAAATACTTTGCATAATCATGTTGCTTCTCTCTCTCCCCCTTTCTCTCTCTCTGTTTCTGTCTCACTCACCCTCTCTCTCTCTCTCTCTCTCGCTCTATCCCCATCCCTCTATCTCTCTCCCTCTCACTCTCTTTGGCTCTTTCCCCTTGATCTCAAGAACTTTCACAATAACTTTTTTTAGATGTATCATTGAGATGAATGTTTCTGAAGTCAATGAAAGGTCCACCCCTCCTACTATCTCCCTCATTGAACCAGGTGTACAGGGTGTACATGTGGCACATTTTGTCCCCATCCTAACTGCTTCCTATGCAATCAACATCATCCTGGGTCTCCCCACCAATGTCTACATCCTGTGGCTGATACTGACTGGAGCTGGAGGCACAATGGCTTCAGAGTTCTTCTCTCTCAACCTGACCCTGTCTGAGATTATCTTCTGCCTCTTTAATGCCTTCAGCATGTCTGATCTCTACATCCAGTCTGGTTTTGTCAACAAAGCTTCTCATTTTTCTTTTGGGTTCGTTTTCTCTGGTCGTCCCCTGTTCCAGTGCTGCATCTGTGTAGAGCGCTACCTGGCGGTGGTCCACCCTGTGGTCTTCCTGAAGTACAAACCCCTGAGATACAGGGTGGGGTGTTGTAGTGTTGTCTGGCTGATGGTTCTTGGGTCTTGCTGTGTATGTGTGTCTGAGTTGTTTTCACCACCTTTTGTTTACTCTCTCTTTGTCCAGACAATGATCTATTTTTTGCTTATGTCATTCTGCTGCCTCTCAGTTCTCTGGGCTCTGAAACGTCCAGGGCCGGGGAATGGGGACAGGGAGGGGACAAACAGCATTAAGATGAAGGCCTTTAAGATCATTTTGATTATCCTGGTGTATGCTGTGGTGTCTCAACTCCCACTGGCATTGATGGCACTGACTCAAAGTCACATTCCTGTAATGGACTTTTATTCAGGCATGGCCTTTTGTTTCTGCCTCCATGTCATCTCTGGGTTTGTGCAGCCCCTCCTCTACCTCCACAGGGTTGGAAAGCTGCCCTTTATCAGAAGACTTTAAGATAAAAAGTAAAATCTGTTCACCCCATTAGTGCCTTTAAAAATGTAGGAAATGTCATTATAATTATGTTTTATGTTTTTCCATAATCATTTGTGATTTGAAATGTATGATTTTTTCACATACAGATTTCATTGTTTTCCAATTCCTGGTGTCTGAATGTATTTCCAATGTAATCAGTGACCTAAAAAGCAGGGGTTGGAACCAGTTCATAGAACAGAACAGAAAAATAAGAATCCAAACCGGGAACGCAACTGATCTATACTGTTCTAGAACAGAAACAGCATGAGAACTGATTAATAATGCTCTTTCACATTCCGAGATTCTTTTTTATTATGTCCGCAAAAACAAAACAAAGCTTAGGGAGAGAGATGTTTAATTAGAGGAGAATTAATGAACTATTTCATTGCTAGTTAAGAATACTGTAGATATCACGTTTCACAATGGATTCATTAACTACCAAAAGGTTTGTAGGGTTTTATAGTCAATTCGGGTGGCGCTTTGTTAAAAGTTTGTTAGCTAGCTGGTGCATCGTTAAGCTAACTCTGTGGAGTTCAAAGACATTCACAATTCCTTCATAGAAGCCTCTCCTCCATAGGTATAATTCTGTGGGTCTATTTCAGATAATGCATGTCTTAACAAAAAGATGCACAGCGCTTCAAGCCAAGCTTCCTCCTGCTGCAACATTTCTCGCTCTCTCCATACCTGCAAAATGTCAGATGTATCTCGCGCCTTCCACACACATTTGTCCAATACATGTCAGATGTTTGCCTGCTCCATAGCAAGCTGCTCTCTCCGCACTGATTGGTTTAGTAATTTAATGTCGATCTAAATGTAAAACAACTCTACAAATCAGAGGTTTACATTTTTTTATTAACGATAAAAAACATAACTTTTTTTAGTCCAACCTGCTAAGAACTTTATTTTGATGGTCGGAAAAGTGGAATAGGAACAAAAAAAGTATGATTCTATTCAGAACGAAACAATTGTACAATTATTTTGGTACCAACCCCTGCTTGAAAATTATGGTTGGATTCCTCCCGCTGTAGATTTAGTTTTGATAATGTTGAGTCTGCAGTTTATTTACTCACACAGTATAAAGCAGCACACAAACTTCTCAAATTGTCAATATTTAGATATATAGGCCAAGATTCAAACCGATCTAGCTTGTAGACAATGCAGATTATAAAGGCAACGGAACCATGTTCACAGAGATTGCATTCATTGTAAACGCTGCACATGTCGGCTACACTGAAAGTACCTTTCAATGTCAATATTATGGTTTTGCATAATATTGTTTGCAAATTGAGCTGGTGTCATTCTGTTTTAATATTTGCGTGATGTTATATTGTCAGAAAGACATACCATTCTGCTGGCTAATGCATAAACAGATGGCACCAAACATTTACATGTATTTTCTCTTGAAATGATGGATGATGATTGTGTTGAAAGTTACAATGTAGATATTGTTGTGTTGATGTGATTAAATACACTTATTAAGGAGCTCCCTGTCTGACTACTTTAAAGATGATACATAAATGATATGTCTGTATATTTATAATAAATAATAATAAAAATTACATTAACAAATGAAACAGTAATATTCAACATACTTATTCTTAAAGTCAATGATCAGGTCCAACTATTATGGTGTCAAAAAATTGCATTAAATAATATTGAATACTTATGTACCGACTGCCATATTGTGTAACTAGCGACTGGAGTTTTTCATGAACTTTTAACCTTAGCTGATTTGAGAAAACTCAGTGCCCTATCCATCCACAACACAATCTACAACGCATATTCTCTTCAACTATACTGATCATCACTTTGTGTTGTCATAACCAGTGGAAAACATTTGCATGTCAGGTGTGGTCCATCTAGTGAGGTGATGAGCAGCATCAGTTTACAGACAGGAGAAACGCAGGTGACTTGATTGGGGTGTAAACCTGATCCTAAGCTTGATCTTAAGACTGATAGACCGAAACTTGACATCTCATCGGCCGGCTCTACGATTACAATTGGTGGCAAGGACAGACTGTTGTAACTACGATCTCTGGTTGACAGGACTCACTGTTTCAGTCAGGATTAAACGTGGAGTCAGGGACAGGGGTCGATACTAAACAGAAGGACTCACTGTCTCAGTCAGGATTAAACGTGGAGTCAGGGACAAGGGTCGATACTAAACAGGAGGACTCACTGTCTCAGTCAGGATTAAAGGTAGAGACATGGACAGGGGTCGATACTAAACAGGAGGACTCACTGTCTCAGTCAGGATTAAAGGTGGGGACATGGACAGGGGTCGATACTAAACAGGAGGACTCACTGTCTCAGTCAGGATTAAAGGTGGAGACATGGACATTGGTCGATACTAAACATGTTAAACAGTGGAAGATATGGTAATCACTAGATTACTAGATGTTAAACAGTGGAAGATATGGTAATCACTAGATTACTAGATGTTAAACTGTGGAAGATATGGTAATCACTAGATGGCTAGATGTTAAACAGTGGAAGATATGGTAACAACTAGATGGCTAGATGTTAAACAGTGGAAGATATGGTAATCACTAGATTACTAGATGTTAAACTGTGGAAGATATGGTAATCACTAGATTACTAGATGTTAAACAGTGGAAGATATGGTAACAACTAGATGGCTAGATGTTAAACTGTGGAAAATATGGTAATCACTAGATGACTAGATGCTAAACAGTGGTAGAAGAGATCTCAGACAAATCAATTGTGGTACACTCTTAGAATAAAAGGTGCTAAGTAGAACCATAGAGGAACCTTTTTTGGTGCTGGGTAGAACCCTTTGCAGAGGGTTCTATCTAGAATCCTCAACGTAATGTTTTTCAAATAACCCTGTGTATATTGTCCTACCTAGAATTGTCTATGAAGGGTTCTGCCAAGAACCAATTTATCATCTAAAGGTTCTCCCTAGAACCATCTATGAACAGTTCCACCAGCCTTATTAACCTTTAATGACATATGACAATGCAAATATAAGGCCTTTCTTTGAGGGCCTAGTTATACACTAACACAGTGGTGTTAGGAATATCCTGGTTTACAGGCCACATCATGCCTGCAAGTCACATTATGCTGGCAACAAAAAAAACAAAAAAACAGATCAGTCACAACTCAGTGACGACCCTGCACCTTCCTTCATCTTTTCTTTCATCTCTCAGTGGAGTCGAAGCAAAGTAGGAGATCTCAGGAGGGGTAGGAGGAGACAGCGAGAAACCTTTCTTTTATAAAGAGTGCAGCATCCCTCCTTTCAACCCTCACAGCCCTGTCGTTGAGACGCAAAGAATGCTGCTTTTGACAATCAACAAATGTTCAAATTGATTAGGGCATTTCTAATGATAAAATAGTTAAGATTATCTATTATCAGGTGTGGTGCTAGGTGTGGTGTGTATATGTTTACATACAGTAGGGCCAATGGTATAATCACGTCATTTGTATACTTGAAGCTTGTTTTGTTTCTGGTCTGTTTGATCACTATCAAGCTTGGAGTTTCTGGTTCCCAAGACATGCTTCTTCTGCAAGGTGTATTCTAAGTTCTACTGCGGAAATTATGAGGAAAATAATAACCTCAGCAGGAGCCACAAAAATCATCAGAACCTGGAGGTGAGCGCCCCAAACAACCAACCAGCCACAACACTGAAAAATCAACCACCAATCATCAAGAACATTTTGACAATCAGAGGTGGGGCAAATTTAGTCAATTCAGTTACTAAACCAAAATTCCCAGCCAAAGTGAAGGCTGGTGTGACCGGCGTTGTGTTCCATACTTCCTCGGCAAGCCAGAACCAATTGTCCACCGTAGGAGCCTCGATCTGACTCCAGTGCCAGGGTGCCAGGCCCAGCTGACAGCCAAGGCAGAAACACAGCCCACTCCCCTGCTGGTACTGACAGTAACTACGAAGGTTCCTACCCAGTCCCTGATTTACCCTTTCCACCTTCCTATTAGATTGGGGATGGTACCCAGAGGTGAGGCTAACCGTGACCCCCAGTCGTTCCATGAAGGCCTTGCAGACACTGGGAAGTGAACTGAGGACATCCAGGATACCGTAGTGCTGGAAGGTGTGAGAGAAAATAGCATCCGCTGTCTGCAGGGCCGTACGGAGACCAGGCAGAGGAATTAAACGACAGGCTTTGGAAAACCGGTCCACAATGACCAGGATGATGGTGTGCCCCTCTGATGGGGGAAGGTCTGTGACAAAGTCCATGGAGAGATGGGACCGTTGTTGTTGTGGATCCAGCAGCAGGTGGAGTTTGCCAAAGGGGAGGTGTCTAGGTGTCTTGCTCTGTGCGCAGGTGGAGCAGGAAGATACGTAAACCCGGATGTCCCGGCCAAGGTGGGCCACCAGTACTTGGCGGAGAGATAGTGGATAGTACGAGCTATACCCGGGTGCCCCGACACAGGTGCTGTGTGTGCCAGGCAAGGGGACGGTCTGCACATCAGAGGGAACATATATACACCCGTCGGAACAGTGGGCAGTTGAGGGCTCCTGTCGCAGGGCTTGACGGATGTCCGTTAATGTTCTTTTGTCACGTGCCTGTAGGAGAGAATAAAGTCAAACCTGGCAAAGAATAGGGTCAACCTGGTCTGACGCGGGTTCAGCCTCTTCACTACTTGAATGTACTCCAAGTTGCTGGGTGTTTAGCACCCTCCAGCCAGTGTCACCATGCTTTCAGCGCCTTCTTGACTCACGATCCCCCACATCTTAATTACGCTCCACAAGAGACTGCTTCAAATGAGTAGAAGGCGCATGGATGGAGTTTCGGCAGCGATCCGTTGCGTTGGGAGAGAACAGTCCCTACTCCAACCTCAGAGGCGTCCACCTCCACGACGAAGTGCAGAGACGTGTCAGCGTGAGTCAGAACAGGACTGTTAGTAAAACGTTCCTTGAGCGCATGGAAGGCTTCGTTGGCCTCCCCAGTCCAGCGCAGCTATTGAGGACCTCCCTTCAGGAGGGAGGTGAGAGGGGCCAGCACCGTGCTGAAACCCCTAATGAAGACCCTGAAATAGTGGGCAAAACAAAGGAAGTGAGGCAACGCCTTGATGTTGAGTGGAACAGGCCACGACCATACCGCAGTGACCCTCTGCTATTCCATCTCCACTCCTGTTGTGGATTTTCGATAGCCCATGAAGGAGACTGGTGCTGATGCTGAAGGCTGTCTTCCATTCATACCCCTCTCTGATGGGAATCAGGTTGTAGGCACTGCGTAAATCCAATTTTGTAAAGTACTTAGCACCTGTACGATCACATATGGTATGAGAGGCAGGACATAACTGAATTTAACAGTAGCCGTATTCAGTAATCCGTGTCCGGTAATCGATACAGGGGCGGAGACCTCCCTGCTTCTTCACGAAAAAGAAGCTGGAGGCAGCCAGAGAGGTGGACGGTCTCTGCATTAGAGATAGGGTAAATGTGCCCCCTTGGGAGGGTGGAACCAGACAGTAGGTTGATAGTGCAGTCCCATAGGTGATGAGGGGGCAGGCACTTGGCACAAGTCTTCAAAAAGGCCACCTGTGGTCCCGGAACAGGTCCCGGAACAGGTCCCGGCACAGATTGATACATCACTTGGCACTCCTGCTACCAACCCAACAACCTCCTTGTCCTTCTAACCTTAGTTCCTTTGTTTTGTCTTTCTTTTAGTATGGTCAGGGCGTGAGTTGGGGTGGGCAGTCTATGTTTGTTTTTCTATGTTGGTTCCTGTATGGTTCTAGTATGGTTCTCAATCAGAGGCAGGTATCGTTAGTTGTCTGATTGAGAATCATACTTAGGTAGCCTTTTTCCACCTGTGTTTTGTGGGTGTTTATTTTCTGTCTTTGTGTATGTCGCCAGACAGGACTGTTTCGGTTTTGTCCTCCGATCCTTTTCGCTACTCCTCCTCAGAAGAGGACGAGATCCGTTACAGGAACACCCACCAACCAAGGACCAAGCAGCGTGGTATCGGGCAGCAGCGATTTCCGGACTCCTGGACACGGGAGGAGATACTTGACGGCAAGGGACCCTGGGCCCAGGCTGGGGAATATTGCCGCCCCAAGGCAGAGCTGGAGGCTGGAGGCAGCGAAAGCTGAGCGGCGGCGAAAAGGGGAATGCAGCACGGCAGCGCGACAGGCACGAGAGGCAGCACACGGGGAGTGGGGCAGAGTCAGGTTGGAGACCTGAGCCCACTCCTTGTGCTTATCGGAAGAAGCGCAGTACTGGTCAGGCACCGTATTATGCGGTCAAACTCACGGTGTCGCCAGTACGCCCCCCGCAAGTGCCATGCAAGAGCCATGCGAGAGTAGGCATCCAGCCAGGGCGTGTTGTGCCAGCCCAGCGTGTTTGGTCTCCAGTACGTCGTTTCGGTACTGGGTATCCTGCGCCGGTGCTGCATGCTGTGTCTCCAGGGCGCTGGGAGGGTGCAGTGTGTTCTATGCCTGCGCTCCGCCCGTGCCAGGTGAATGTGGGTATTGAGCCGATGGGAGAGGTGCGAGTGGTATGCACCAGAGCTACAGTGCTTACCCACAGCCCGGTTCAACCTGTGCCTGCACTCGGGAGGGTCCGGGCTAAAGTGGGCATCCAGCCTGGAGGAGTGGTGCCACGGCTGCGCACCAGAGCTCCAGTGCTCCCCCACAGCCCGGTCCATCTGGTGCCTCCTCCATGCACCAGGCCTCCTGTAGGTCTCCCCAGCCTGGTGGGCCCTTTGGCAGCCCCACGCACCAGGCTGTCTCTCTGTCTACTCCCTACAGGTGCTCCCGCCTGTCCCGCGCTGCCAGAGGCAGCCAGGGGAACATAAAACTACAGGGTGTGCACGAGAGTGTAAGATGAGGAAAGTGATGCGTTTTTGGTAGTTGTTAGTAACTGTGAGGGAAATGGGAATCGTGGTCTGGCAAACCAGTCATGTTCCTAGAGGACGGTTGACTAGAACAAGGACTGGGATAGGGGGTTGTAAAGGGACTAGAGGAATGCATAATGATAAGGCCACTGACCGGTCTAGGAGATTGTCTCTACTAGGGCAGGACTCAGTGGGGGCCAGGATAGTCAGGGAAGGTGACAGGGAGGAGGATGGCCTGGCTGGACAGAGAAGAGCTTGGCACATCCATGCCTACCTGGGAAGGTGCAGGAGCACTCCTCGGCCTGTCGCTTCCTCGCCTGGTTTTCCTTCTGAGACAGGTGCTCCAGAGGTGGTCCGACCTCCAGCAGTAGGAGCAAAGACCCTGTTAACGGCGGCGTTGAACCCCTGTGATGGGCAATAATGAGCACGCAGAAGATTATCCAGGCGGATGGCCATGGCGATGAGCTTGTCCAGCGTGAGGTCCTCATCGTGACCGGCCAGCTCGGTCTGGACGTCTGCCTGTAGCCTGCTGTGGATAACCGTCAACGGGGCCTGGTCGTTCCAGCCAGCGGACAAAGCCACTGTCCGGAAATCACAATCTCAGTCTATGAACCCTTCACACAGACAACAGAGAGATTTCTGCATCCAGGAATGTTGTGCTGAATCTTATGTAGAACCATTTTAAATGGTGTTGTTTGCAATTGATAAAAGTAGAGACTCAGAGCTACAAAAATCTAACAATTCACAACAATACACACAAATCTGTAAGTAAAATAATGGAATTAAGAAATATAATAACATTAGGACGCGCAATGTCGGTGTGGCATTGAGTAAAATACAATAGAATAGAATACAGTATATACATATGAGATGAGTAAAGCAGCATGTAACCACAATTAAAGTGACTTGTGTTCCATTATTAAAGCCTCTCTGGTGTTGAGTGGCCGGGTGGTAGCCAGCTAGTGATGTCTATTTCACAGTGATGGCCTTGGGATAGAAGCTGTTTTTCAGTCTCTCGGTCCCAGCTTTGATGCTTTGATGTAGCGACAATTACTAATGAAGCAGTAGCCTGTGTGTCCATCTGAAAGACGGACTCCAGGAAGCTCCTCATTAAATTTTGCAAGGTTTTGGCTTCACTTTTCTTTGTAATAAATGTAATTCTACATTTCAAAGGAAAATCATATATCTCACCTCGGATTTGAACTTGACACACACAGTAATACCTTCCAGAACCAAGATCTCTACCCTTTGTCCAGTTGAAATGTGGCTCATGTTTTAGTAACTTCGATTGGTAGATGGTGAGCTTTAACTCTTAAAGCTCCCCTGAATTATTTCAACATTTTGATAAAAATCGCGCAACATTTCAACGTCCTGCTACTCATGCCAGGAATATAGTATATGCATATGATTAGTATGTGTGGATAGAAAACACTCTGAAGTTTCTAAAACTGGTTAAATAATGTCTGTGACTATAACAGAACGTGAACAGCAAGCGAAATCCCAAGAAAAACCTGGTCACAAAAACCACAGAAAAGTATTAATCCGCCAGTCTCTGAATTGTTTATTGCAAGCAAAAATATATAACCGTGAGCTTGCTTCCACACGATGTCGCAAATAACGTCATTTTCGTTGACAAAAATCCTTTGTGTAATGACAAATAGATCCTTCATTTCGTCCAGCATACAGGAAGAGACTTTTGGAAGAGAGAGAAAGGACAACGTTTTCTTGAGTAGCTGCTATTGAATACAGATCGCCCAGTGATCAATTTGATCGATTATTAACGTTTACAAATACCTAAAGTTGGGTTACAAAAGTAGTTTGAAGTGTTTTGTCAAAGAATATAGGCAACTTATATAATTTTAAAAAATGACGTTGCGTTTTGGAACGGAGATTTTTCCTGAATCAGACAGTCTATACAAATGGATATTTTGGGCATACATGGACGGATTTAATCGGGAAAAATACCCAATTGTGATGTTTATGGAACATATAGGAGTGCCAACAAAGAATCTCATCAAAGGTAATGAATGTTTTATATTTTATTTCTGCGTTTTGTGTAGCGCCGGCTACGCTAATTCTTTTGTTTACGTCCCCTTCAGGTATTTTGGGGTGTTGCATGCTATCAGATAATAGCTTCTCATGCTTTTGCCTAAAAGCATTTTAAAAATCTGACATGTTGGCTAGATTCACAACGAGTGTAGCTTTCATTCGGTACCCTGCATGTGTCTTTTAATGAAAGTTTGAGTTTTATCGAATACTATTAGCATTTGGCATTGCGCACTTCCATTTCCTGTTGCCTAGGTGGGACGTTAGCGTCTCACATGGCTCTACTTCTGTTTATTAAGGACGCTTTCATGAACAAGTGTTCAATCACATCCAACTACGTCAATATTTCTAACATTCTAACATTTCTGACATTTCCATTTGCAGTCTCGTCATTAATGAGGAAATAATAATGTGGCGTCGTGTCTCTAGTATCCTTAAACTGAGGACACGCTCCTTAGGGCGAATGTCGGGCCTCATGCACCAACACAACAGCTCTCTCATAACTCTCTCCTCCAATTTTCCCATCAACTCACTGACTGTCTCTGATTCACTCCCTTCACTCCCCCCAAGTTCACCTTCCTCTCCCAGACTCTTCACCCCTCGGCTCCACAGACCACCCCGTGTGCCCCCCAAATTTTTTGAGGCTGCTTCTTGGGCCTACGTCGTGGCCGCGTAACCCGGTGTCGTTGCTGTCCCTCCTTCGCTGCTTCCACCTGCTTCCATGGCAGGCTTTTGTCTCCGCCCATTATTTCGTCCCAAGTCCAGGATGTCCTCCCAGGCCCAGGATCCCTGCTCCTCCTGGGCACGCTGCTTGGTCCGTGGGTGGTGGGGTCTTCTGTCACGATTGTTGTTATAAGACTCGGACCAAGGTGCAGAGTGGTATGGTTCCATCATATTTTATTAGAAGTGAAACACACAGAAAACAATAAAGCGCAAAAACGAAACGTGAAGCTAATGTAGTGCACATAGACAAGATCCCATAACAAACAGGTGGGAAAAGGCTTCCTAAATATGATCCCCAATCAGAGACAACGATAGACAGCTGCCTCTGATTGGAAACCATACCAGGCCAACATAGAAATAACAAAACTAAAATGCCCACCCTAGTCACACCCCGACCTATCCAAAATAGAGAATAAAGGATCTCTAAGGTCAGGGCGTGACACTGGATTTCTGTCCAGCAGTTTGTGACATCAGCAGATGTAAGAAGGGCTTTATAAATACATTTGATTGATTTGATTGACTATGCAAATAGAGAGAGACCCTGAATCCAGACACCACTATTACTGTGTATATCTGAAGCCCATATGATTTGATTATGTAAGGTGAAAGAGTGAGTCCTTGCGGCTGGCTGGACTGACTTGTGGCTGGGAAAGACAGGTGCTGAGTGAAATGAGTGATCATGCTTATTTTCCCGACAATGCCAGAATGCAAATCCCTGAGCGTGTGTGTGTGTGTGTGTGTGTGTGTGTGTGTGTGTGTGTGTGTGTGTGTGTGTGTGTGTGTGTGTGTGTGTGTGTGTGTGTGTGTGTGTGTGTGTGTGTGTGTGTGTGTGTGCGCGCGCGCAGCATATGCATGTTGTTAATCTGTGTTTTGTTCATGATACGCTTTGATAGGATTTCTATTCAAATACAATGACTTGCTGTAAACTTATCATAGAATAGAGCTCAATTCATCACTGCCCGCAGGTGTGTGTATGTAAATAACACAACACGTGACTTGTTAGGAAGAACACAGGACAGAGAGCTTTGGACACAATCACTCATACATGTAGATGTTATTCCATTGGGTTGGACTAAGCCTTCTGCAGGAGAGAGAACCACAAATATCCAATAGCAAGGTCTGACTTAGCAAAACAACTAAGGTTAGTTTTTTTACATTTTAACATTTCTGAGTATGTTATCTCAGGATAATTGTTTTACATCTCCTCTTCATGTTGTCTTTCAGACTTTCTGAGTCAAACTACAATGTCTAGACTGACATGAGAGTAGACTTACATATTTAAAAGTATTTTTATGTATGTTTGCATCAATATATTAAATCTGTTTTTTTTTGCCTACAATATATTGAAACAAAGTCATGAATAGTGTGATCTCCCCTCTCTCATATCTCTTGTTCCAAAAGGATGAATGCCTCTTCAGGAAATCACACTTACTTTGACAGATGGGAGTTTTGCTTGGATCAGGGCTATGTTGCGCCAGTGCTTGCCCTTGCTGTCCAGGCCCTGTGCTTCCTACTGGGGACACCAGCTCTGGTCTGGTGCCTTTGGCTCCCTCTGAGTGGAAGTCTCTCTGGAGGTGTCAAACCAACCCAGATCTTCCCTATTAACCTGTTTGCAGTGGAGCTGGTGTTCTGTGTCGAGTGTCTCCTTGAGGTGACCACCTACTTATTCACGAAGGACGTCATGTTATGGAATAATAATAATGTCCTGTGTTACCTCTCCTGGACCTGCAGGCCCCTGCTCCAGAGCTGCATCTGTGTGGAGCGCTACCTGGCGGTGGTCCAACCTGTGGCTTTCCTCAAGTACAGACTCCGGAGGTACAGGGTGGCAAGTTCAACGTTAATCTGGGTGTTGTCTCTTGCATTTGCATATTCTCCTATCACTTCAATGGGTCATGATGAAGCTGGAATATATGTAATCAGTAGTGTCCATTGCTTTGGGTTGGCCGTCATTTCTCTCTGTTGCTTCTTCATCCTGCGTGTGCTGAATCAGCCAGGTCCAGGAGAGGTAGAGGGGGGCAGAGGGGGAGAGAAGAAACAGGGAACGACAGACCCACATAAGATGAGAGCTTTTGGGATCATCTTAATCAACCTGGTGGTTATCTTGTCGAGCTCCATCCCGATGGTTGTTGGTTGGACCGCTCTGTTTTCTAGTCTTGACCTTTACTGCAAGGTCTTCCCCTTGTTAGTGATTGTTAACATCTTCAGTGTCCTGGTCTCACCCCTGATGCACCTCTACAGAGAGGGAAGGCTGCAATGCCATAGAGTGCCAGAGATACGTTAGACTTACAATTGTGGGCACTGAAAGTACAGGTTTTTGTGACAAACTATCACTAAATTATGGTAGAGCGATTTGTTAAATACGCATTTAATAATAAAAAATTGTCCTTCCAATACCGTGGCGCAGCCTAGCTTCTTAATACCTGCAACATGGTTGTTTAATAAATTTTGTTGTTTTTCATTTGATATTTTTTATTTATTTTTTTTTGTTTTTTTGTGGCATGTAGCAATATCATTTTGTGAGACACTGCATGTGAGCATTAGTGTTGTTTGTTAAGTACAGCTGCAACACTTGTTTAGCATTTCTTGATTGTTGTTGGTTTGCTTGATTAATTTTACAATACATTTTAGGATGGGGTGGATAGGTATGGGATTAGGCCCATTCATTTAGTATAAGCATTCATTTATGGTTGTTTTGATGATAATTGTATGTTCTACTTTGAACTTAGGTTCCTTGTTTGTCACTAAGATTACAGAATTTTGTTAAATTTGACCCGATTCAGGAAACTAGGCATATATCCTAAGTCACGACTTCACAGGAGAGCTGTTTGAATGTAAAAAAATATTTTTTTATCAAAATGCGTTTTTTTTGCAGAAATTCCTTCTTGAACAGGTGAACTTTCATGTGCCTTAAAATCAAATTTGTATGCCATCTGTAAATACAAATAAAATGGTTAAATTATGACCCTAGTTGGTTTAGCCACAGAAAAAGGGGGCAACCTTTCCACTATTAATGATTGGCTGAGATAATGGGTGGCTGGACATACCGAGAGGACTTTGGATAGGTCTACTATATAGCATGCGTCTGTCTATTGGAGCTGGTCAGTATGTTTAGGTCATCATGTTGAACACGGCTTTTGAATTTTTTTTATTGTGTAGTAAAACTGCAGAAATGTCAAGTTAAAGTGCACTGTTAGCAAGATAATGTTAGTTGGCTGGCTGCCTCGCTAACGTTATGTGTATGCTCTCCACTTTCTGGGGGACCGAGTTTTGAAATCAGTGCAATTCGAGTATGATAGTTAAAGAGATGATACAAACACCAGTCTGGATTACATTGTCAAACTAAGGGCAAACATGCATGGTATCAGACTAGAGATGCATCCAAATATTATGTATACTGGTAAGATTTTCAGGTATTACACATTTCTAATTTTGACAGAAAGTGGTTTCATTTCAAGTGTACTGTTAGCTAGCTAATGTTAGCTGGCTGGGTCACTAGCTAATGTTATGTGTATGATCTTATCCTTCGTATCTCAGACACATTTGCTTGACTAATTATAGCCATAGAACCTGGTAGGTTAGCTACCTGCGGATTCATTCAGGGTAGTAATGAGTTGTGAATATGGTCCATTGTTTAGCTAGCTAGCTCCATGTCTTAACATAAAACTCCACTCTAATTTTGGCAAAGTATTTCATTTCAAGTTAATGTGTACTGTTAGCTAGCTAGCTAACGTTAGCTGGCTGGTTTGCTAACTAATGTTATGTCATGCGCTGGGAGTCATTGTTTACCTAGCTAGCTATCTGGCTACATTTGTTAACAAAAGACTCTCATCTTATTGTGCCAGAGTGCAGAATAACTGACACATTTTTGAACGCTTAACACCTGTTGAAAATGTCCGGTGTCAGTCAATGTCAGCAACAAAACGTAATTCAATTGTTGCCAGCAGCACAGTTACAGTCACCAACGCTCTGGATAACATGAAAAAGCCTAACCAGCTCTGCTAGTGCAGGTAAAATGGTCAGAGTGGGGTGTTTTCATTATGTGTCTGTTAGTAGCTAGCCAATTAGCCAGTTAGCTTGTGTGCTTGACTGTAGTTGTGAGGTTAGACCTTTGGGAACAGCCCTACTTAATGGACCGAGGTAATGACAGTTTCAGGTTGGATATTCGATGGATATTCGCATGTAGTTTTCCTTACGTCCACCAACTGCAGTAAGGGACCGTCATCATAGTGACAAATCAAATTTTTCACATTTCAATAGCTCTTTAACCATTACTCCTAAAACTTTCACAACTGGTTCTATTTAACCCGATGGCATAGACACACATTGCACACACTTATTTTTTGCACTATTTTAAATTATTTATTTTAATTTTGAATTTTAATAGCGAAAAATGTGAATCATTCACAGAACAACAGCAAAGGACCTTCTGAAGATGCTGGAGGAAACAGGTCTAAAGTATCTACATCCACTGTAAAACGAGTCCTATATCGACATAACATGAAAAGCCGCTCAGCAAGGAAGAAACCACTGCTCCAATTCTGCAATAAAAAAGCTAGACTACGGTTTTCAACTGAATATGGGGACAAAGATCGTACTTTTTGGAGAAATGTCCTCTCGTCTGATGAAACAAAAATAGAACTGTTTGGCCATAATGACCATCATTATGTTTGGAGGAAAAAGTTGGAGGCTTGAAAGCCGAAGAACACCACACCATCCCAACCGTGAACCACAGGGGTGGCAGTATCATGTTGCGGGGGTGGCAGCATCATGTTGCGGGGGTGCTTTGCTGCAGGAGGGACTGGTGCACTTCACAAAATAGATGGAGTCATGAGGAAGGAAAATTATGTGGATATATCAAAGCAACATCTCAAGACATCAGTCAGGAAGTTAAAACTGGTTTGCAAATGGGTCTTCCAAAAGGACAATCACCCCAAGCATACTTCCAAAGTCGTGGCAAAATTAAGGACAACAAAGTCAAGGTTTGGAGTGGCCATCATAAAGCCCTGACCTCAATCCTATAGAAAATGTGTGGGCAGAACTGACAAAGCATGTGCTAGCAAGGAGGCCTACAAACCTGACTCAGTTACACAAGCTCTGTCAGGAGGAATGGGCAAAAATTCATCCAACTTAATGTGGGAAGCTTGTGGAAGGCTACCTGAAACGTTTGACCCAAGTTAAACAACTTAAAGGCAAGGCTACCAAACACTAATTGAGTGTATGTAAACTTCTGACCAACTGGGAATGTGATGAAATAAATAAAAGCTGAAAAAAATAATTCTCTCTACTATTATTCTGACATTTCACATTCTTAAAATAAAGTGGTGATCCTAACTGACCTAAGACAAGGAATTTTTATTAGGATTACATGTCCGGAATTGTGAAAAACTGAGTTTAAATGTATTTGGCTAAGGTGTATGTAAACTTCCGACTTCAACTGTGCATACATTAGGGATAAATAATAACGTAGTCCTTGGAGGGCTCTTCAAACCCCTACTCTGTGTGTCACCTGTTTGAGGGAGTCTCTCCAATGGCTAGGAGCCAAACTGTCTCTAGCATGTTAGTACATGGGGGTAAGGGAGATAACGAAGTAGCCCTCTAGCAGGGCTTTTCTAATCCCTCCCTATATATCACCTGTTTTCAGGTGTCGCTAACGATGCAAACCAAACGGGAGTTACCTCGGAACTATTGTATTCCGTACACAAAGAGCCCTGCAGATGGTGACAGCTGATGATCGTTTATAGAATGCGGCAGGCAGTTCTGGAATATGGGGCTATCGGTCAAACATGAAAATGTGAGGGTGGTTCCACCAGACTCAATGATTTTCTGCGGGGCTCTTGTAAATTAATCCTTACCTTGACAGGTAGCCAATCAAAGAACAATTGCTCGAATGCATCCCTGGCTTTGGCTGGGAGGGGGGAGTTAAGTCCTGGGAGACGGCTGATGAAAGTGTACTACTGGCATCAGTCTGATCACAAAATGGCTGTGGTGAAATGCTTAAACATGCGTCCCCCGGACACTTAGCAAACTCTAAACAGTGAAGGTTTGAATCTATCGCTGGATTTGGCTGGACCCTCTAACAGTGGAGCACTAAATGGAGATGGAATGTGCTTAGCGGTTATGGACACTGCCAGGTCTCAGGTCTGCCTGGGTGTGGGACTCTACACATTCTATATGGGAACTGTCCTCCACACTCCTTGGATCATGTAGTGGAGATGGCATGTGCCTTACCAGTAGCTGAAACTACCAGGCCTCAGGCTTGCCTGATTGCGGAACACCACACATTGTAGGTTGGGAGGTCTCCGCTACTGTCACTACACTTGAGGCGGAGACCAAACGCATTGGGCCCGCAGTGATAGGGCATTGCATAGATCTGGCTCATGCCCTACAAAGTGGGGAGAGATATCTCCAGCTTGTCTGGGGAGGGAGGCTTATACCTGATGTGGGTAGTACCATCCACGGCCATTAATTTACTGTGTACCCATGTAAGAGAGAAAAGCCTCTGATGATAGCGCCTGGTGTGACTCGACTGGATGTCAATTTGATGATATCTGAACTTATTATGCTACCCTTTGCAGTCGTACTCAAACCACCTTCGTGGTAGCTGTGACCCCCCATGTCAAAGTGAGGAAATTAGATGAAGCAGGGTAAATTGTGGGACATAATTAAGAGCCTCTTGAGGTAGCCAAAACGCCTCATCATCTAATTAGTGACATGCATGAATGGATGAACGAGATTCCCACTCTCCCTCCCTACTCTCTTGCGAAACCACAGCCAAGCACAAGGGCTTGACAGAATCAGTGGAGAAAGAAGACCCGGTTGAGCTTGATACTAGCCCTGAACAGGCTTTCGCTTCTGGCATCAAGCACCCTGCATGTTTGTGGGGAACCTGATGCTAAATCACTCGTAGATGACCTGATTCTGGGTCAGGATTTCGTATGTAGCAGAGCAGCTCCCTCACTGCGATTTATTGAAAGTTAACCCTCGATCCAAGCTTTTGTCGGGGACAGAAGGACTCTTCCTCCACCATCCTCCTTCTTTACTTATGGGTTACCAGGTGCACACAGAAGGGCCAGGGGCCAGAGGCCAGACAAGGTGTGTGACAGAGCCAAGGCAGGTAGAATGTGTAAGACATTGACATTGGGCTCTGGATAGGTAGGGGGCTAGGTGGTGGTCGCCCATCCGCCCGGGCCGTCCTCTGGTGAGATTGTGAGTCAGGTTGGGACTCGCTGTGGAAGTCAAAGTGTTACCAGGTGCACAAGGAGGAATCCCCCAAGGCGGGGAGTTCTCAAAGTCCGAGCAGCGGTGGCCGGAATTGGGGGCTGTGGGCAGCACTAAGGCTGTGGAAGTTGGAGTAGGGACTTGGGGTCTCTGAGCGGGACTCTAGACCAGGAGCACAGAGCCTGTTTTGGGTTAACAGGTGCACAGAGTCTTTTTCGGGGTACCAGGTGCACAGAGCCTTGATCGGGGTACCAGGTGCACGTGGTTCCTGACAGCAGGACTCTAGATGTCTTGTCGTAATTCCAAGGAGTAAGCTATACTCTAAGGCCAAGAGAGAGGGGTGTTGACCAGGTAAGGAGAGTAGGTGTGGAGGTCTGTAGTTCCAGGGAGTAAACTATACACTCTCAGGACCAAGTGAATATGTGTGTGAATGACCATGTCCTACAGCAGGAGCTATTGAAATGTTACGTTTTGAAAAATTCATGCAAAATCGAGTGAGATGAAAATGGACAAACTTAGCCCACTGAGTGGACATTCTGAACCTTGTTTGAAGTCAGTAGGTCACATGACAAAGGAGGATTTGAAATGTAACACTTATTAAATTTCATATCAAATCGTGGGAGATGAGAATGGACAAACTAAAGGGTGTGCAATTTAAAACGGTGGTTAGTGGGCATTCTGAACCTTGGTTGAGGTCAGTAGGTCACATGACCAAGAAGCTATTGAAATTCAAATGTAAAAACAGTTTATACTTTGTTTACGCTCCCTAACTAATTAATATAGGAATACAAAATGCTGCTCAAATTTCCACATGTTTATTAGCTTTGGAAAGCAAATTAATGTCCAAATTGTGAAAATAAGACCTGTGCAACGTTGTGCACAATTTTTCCAATATCATGACACTTATTTGGAGTCTGTAGCTCAAGAGGTTGGAAAGCTATTGATGTTGGAAAGCGCGAATATCTGTTTAATATCCACCTGAAACTCTCTTTACCTCGGTACTTATTGGCCAGTGCGTCCAGTGTGTGCTCTGAATGTGAAACTATAGAGCGATGGGGTGAGTTGTGTTCAGTGAGCTGTTATGTTCAGTGAGCTGTTCTCTCTCATAGGGCAAGTAATGTTCAGTGAGCTATTCTCTCGCTTAGATGCCTGGAAGTAGCTGGCAAGTTAGTACAGAACAGTTGGATCATCCCTTAAATATGTGGGTGGGGCTAAGGCTTAATAAGAGGGTGACCAATGCTGAGTGGGTGTAGATAGTAGTACCAAAACATTGAAGATGGTTTTCTCAAAAGTGAGTTTACAAGTTGAACAACTTTCAAAGCAGAATTACTTCCCCACTGTTTCCTCAAATGCAGTGTATGATATACCATTTTTGTAGCTCTGAGTCTCTACTTTTATCCAATGTAAAACACAGAAATTCAAATGTTGCTACATAATACAGAATCCAGGTGGTGAGTCACAAATGAATAGGGGCTGGACGTGCATGAAACTTGGCGTATTTGTGCTTAGCTAGTTAGCATTGGATTGCGGAACTAGCTCTAAATTCTTTAATATTTGACTCGGATATAGAAAATGGTATCCACAAGTTTATCTAACTCTTCGGAATTAGAAAAAGAGCCTCCCAAACTATCCCTTTAAAGTCGGCTATTTTAATGGCAGAGGCACGTCATTTCAAATGTCAACACATTAGTCAAATTATGGCTAGTCTAGATGAGTGTCATCTTGTTTTGAGTCTTCTTCACAGCATACTGTAGGTTCTAAATCCTAATCCCTGGACAGAGGAATTCTCATTCTACCCCAATAAGAACAAGCCACGGGAGGTACAGTTAACTCTGTCTTACGTTGTCCTGAAAACCCACAGTAAATTATATCAATTTGTAATAATAACATTGTCTATTCATGAGTATTAGGTTACTTCCTGTGATGATAAAACGTGTTTTACACTAAGTGTCCACCTCTCCGGATCCCCTAATTATCTCTCCTCTTGTTTTTCTCTCCCCCTCTTTGTCTTAGAACTCATTTCTTCCTAGTCTTCAGAGACTAAAGAAACATAGGACATGCAGCAATGAAGGAACCAAACTACTCTTTTCCTGATCCCATAAGGTTTCACTTTTCTGGAGATGCATCTGTGGGGAGTGTTACCTGGCTGTTGTCCAGCCTGTAGTCTTCCTCAAGTACAGACTCCTAAGGCACAGGGTGGCATATGTGATCATAGCACGGTTGCTGACACTTTGCCTCCTTGTGTCAAAGGACGCTACCGGTGGCGGCATCAAATTCAGTGCCTGTATCTTCACCGCGGTTCTGCCTATCGACATGTTCTGCAGTGTCTTCTTACTGAGGGTGCTGAGCAGGTCCAGTCCAGGGGATGAAGAGAAGGAGAGAGGGTGAAACAGAGGAGAGGGAGGGAAGCTGAGGAAGAGAAGAGCCTCCCGTTCCATCCAGATCATCCTGCTGACCTTGATGCTGAACTACTCTCCTATCATCGGGGAAATCCTTCAGGATCATATTTCTTTAGTTGTATTCTGACCACTCTTACTTTTTATTTCAGCATGTTGGTTAGCTTTAATCAGCCCCTCTACCACCTCAGGGTTGGGAAACTGTCCTGCATCTGGGGTTAAAGAGAAGGATAACTGCACTGTAGGGGAAAAGGTTGTCTTGAATTTCTCTGGTAAGCATTGTGTTCCGTTCCTTTTAATCATACTGTTGATGCCATTTAGAAGTTTTGACATTTGGAATACATTTTTTATGGTTAAACTAAACAGTGTGTGCAAGGGGGTAAATATGTGTGTGTGGAATTGTCATTTATTTGTCTTGTATATCTGTTAATCTGAGAGAAATTAGGGATACAATTCTTTTGCTTGGTTTGACAAATTGTAACCCCCCACCCAATAAAACACTGTATATGTTACTATTTAAACTTTTCTAAACAATCTTTTCAACTCTATTACATCCAGTATAGAAGTTGTTTCTCTACAATTGTGTGATGTTCCATATTGAAATGTGTTGCTGTATGTTTTTAAAGGAAGTGTGGAATAAAGCAAATATGATTGATTCAACAGTTAAGGTCCTTGTCTGTCTGTCATTTATGATTACAACATTTCATCAAATATGTGTACCCCTTCAGTGATGAATGCATATGTCTTGGCTAATTGTATAACTACTATGAAACATTCAAACCCATACAGGGCCTGCATAAAAACATTAGCTACCATGATTATTGGGACCTGTCTGATGTTCTTATTGGTCATTTGCATGACAGCCAACGTATTTTAGCTGTTGTAACTGCCTCTGAAGGAGTAACCCACTGGACACAAACTGGCTGAATTGACATTCATTTTAACCTAAAAACATATGCAGTGGGGCAAAAAAGTATTTAGTCAGCCACCAATTGTGCTAGTTCTACCACTTAAAAAGATGAGAGAGGCCTGTAATTTTCATCATAGGTACATGTCAACTATGATAGACAAAATGAGAAGAAACATTTTTCAGAAAATCACATTGTAGGATTTTTTATGAATTTATTTGCAAATTATGGTGAAAAACAAGTATTTGGTCACCTACAAACAAGCACGATTTCTGGCTCTCACAGACCTGTAACTTCTTCTTTAAGAGGCTCCTCTGTCCTCCACTCGCTACCTGTATTAATGGCACCTGTTTGCACTTGTTATCAGTATAAAAGACACCTGTCCACAACCTCAAACAGTCACACTCCAAACTCCACTATGGCCAAGACCAAAGAGCTGTCAAAGGACACCAGAAACAAAATTTTAGACCTGCACCAGGCTGGGAAGACTGAATCTTCAATAGGTAAGCAGCTTGGTTTGAATAAATCAACTGTGGGAGCAATTATTAGGAAATGGAAGACATATAAGACCACTGATAATCTCCCTCAATCTGGGGCTCCACGCAAGATCTCACCCTGTGGGGTCAAAATGATCACAAGAACGGTGAGCAAAAATCCCAGAACCACACGGGGGGGACCTAGTGAATGACCTGCAGAGAGCTGGGACCAAAGTAAAAAAGCCTACCATCTGTAACACACTACGCCACCAGGGACTCAAATCCTGCAGTGCCAGACGTGTTCCCCTGTTTAAGCCAGTACATGTCCAGGCCCGTCTGAAGTTTGCTAGAGAGCATTTGGATGATCCAGAAGAAGATTGGGAGAATGTCATATGGTCAGATGAAACCAAAATATAACTTTTTGGAAAAAACTCAACTCGTCATGTTTGGAGGACAAAGAATGCTGAGTTGCATCCAAAGAACACCATACCTACTGTGAAGCATGGGGGTGGAAACATCATGCTTTGGGGCTGTTTTTCTGCAAAGGGACCAGGACAACTGATCCGTGTAAAGGAAAGAATCAATGGGGTCATGTATCGTGAGATTTTGAGTGAAAACCTCCTTCCATCAGCAAGGGCATTGAAGATGAAACATTGCTGGGTCTTTCAGCATGACAATGATCTAAATACTTCTTGCCCCACTGTATATGACGACATTGAAGCAACATGGAAAACAAATTAGATTTGCAAAAAGTAATCAACTTCTGATTTACAGTATAAATATCCCCATTAGCTGGCACTAATCAGCTAGTCTTTCTGGGGTCTGACATAACCAAAAGACATTACAGACAAAAGTAATTGTTTTGGTCACATACACATGGTTAGCAGATGTTAATGCGAGTGTAGCGAAATTCTTGTGCTTCTAGTTCCGACAATGCAGCAATATCTAACAAGTAATCTAACAAATTCACAACAACTACCTTATACACACAAATGTAAAGGGATGAATAAGAATATGTACACATGGATGAGCGATGGCCGTGCGGAATAGGCAAGACCCAGTAGATGGTATAGAATAGAGTATATACATATGAGATGAGTAATGTAGGATATGTAAACATTATTAAAGTGGCATTATTTCAAGTTTATTTAAGTGGCCAGAGATTTAAGTCAGTATGTTGGCAGCAGCCTCTCTTTGTTAGTGGTGGCTGTCTGATGGCCTTGAGAAAGAAGCTGTTTTTCAGTCTCTCGGTCCCAGCTTTGATGCACCTGTACTAACCTCACCTTCTGGATGATAACGAGGTGAACAGGCAGTGGCTCAGGTTGTTGTTGTCCTTGATGATCTATTTGACCTTCATGTGACATTGGGTGGAGTAGGTGTCCTGGAGGGCAGGTAGTTGCCCCCGGTGATGCGTTGTGCAGACCGCACCACCCTCTGGAGAGCCTTATGGTTGTGGGCAGAGCAGTTGCCGTACCAGGCGGTGATACAGCCCGACAGGATGCTCTCGATTGTGCATCTGTAAAAGTTTGTGAGTGTTTTTGGTGACAAGCCAAATTTCTTCAGCCTCCTGAGGTTGAAGAGGTGCTGTTGCACCGCCTTCACCAAGCTGTCTGTGTGGGGTCGAACATTTCAGTTTGTCCGTGGTGTTTACGCGAAGGAACTTAAAATTTTCCACCTTCTCCACTACTGTCCCGTCGATGTGGATAGGGGGGGTGCTCCCTCCGCTGTTTCCTGAAGTCCACGATCATCTCCTTTGCTTTGTTGACGTTGAGTGAGAGGTTATTTTCCAGACACCACCGAGGGCCCTCACCTCCTCCCTGTAGACCATCTCGTCATAGTTGGTAATCCTGCCTACCACTGTAATGTCATCTGCAAACTTGATGATTGAGTTGGAAGCGTGCATAGCCACCTGGGGATGGCCTGTCAGAAAGTCCAGGATCCAGTTGCACAGGGCGAGGTCGAAACCAAAGGTCTTGAGCTTAATGACGAGTTTGGAGGGTACTATGGTGTTAAATGCTGAGCTGTAATCAATTAACAGCATTCTTACATAGGTATTCCTCTTGTCCGGATGGGATAGGGCAGTGTGCAGTGTGATGGCGATTGCATCGTCAGTGGATCTATGGGGGCGGTAAGCAAATTGGAGTGGGTCTAGGGTGTCAGCTAGGGTGGAGGTGATACGATATTTGACAACTCTCTCAAAGCACTTCATGATGACATAAATGAGTGCAATGGGGAGATAATCAATTATTTCAGTTACCTTAACTTTCTTGGGACAATGGTGGCCATCTTGAAGCATGTGGTGACAGCAGAAAGGGATAGGGATTGATTGAATATGTTCGTAAACACACCATGCTCTGAGGACACGGCTAGGGATGCCGTCTGGGCCGGCAGCCTTGCGAGGGTTAACACGTTTAAATGTTTTACTAACGCAGGCCATGGAGAAAGAGAGCCCACAGGCTTTGGTAGAAGGCCGTGTCAGTGGCACTGTGTTGTCCTCAAAGCGAGCAAAGAAGTTGTTTGTCTAATTCGTCTGGGAGCAAGACGTCGATGACCGCAACATTTAAAAGCATTAGCATGTAGTCTGTGTGTGTGTGTGTGTGTGTGTGTGTGTGTGTGTGTGTGTGTGTGTGTGTGTGTGTGTGTGTGTGTGTGTGTGTGTGTGTGTGTGTGTGTGTGTGTGTGTGTGTGTGTGTGTGTGTGTGTGTGTGTGTGTGTGTGTGTGTGTGCATCCATCAATTACATATACATGTCAGTTCATACACACAACATTAGGTCACATGGGTGAGTGGAGTTGTGCTGTGAAGTGTTGCTTTATTTGTTGTTTTTAAACCAGATTTTCTGTTCACTCGCTCTATATGAGATGGAAAGGAGTTCCATGCACTCATGGCTCTGTATAATACTGTACGTTTCATTGACTTTGTTCTGGACCTGGGGACTGTGAAAATACCCCTGTGGCATGTCTGGTGGGGTAAGTGTGTATCTCAGTGCCTTGTGTAGATTGACTATGCAAACAGTGATACAGAGACCTCTGTGGAAGAAGTGATACAGTGAGTTTCTCCTCAACTCTTAGCCAAGAGTGTCTGGCATGCATAGTATTTATATGAGCCCTCTGATTACAATGAATGGTAAATGCCCTGCTCTCGAACACAAGGAGTGGTGCGGACAGCCCAGTCTATCACTGGGGGCGAGCTCCCAGCCATCCAGGATATTTATAATGACTTCAGCCACCCCAGGTAAGGACTTTTCTCTCCGCTACAGTCTGGCAGGCGATACAGGAGCATCAGGTCTCAGACCAACAGGATCCAAGACAGCTTCTATCTCCAAAAAATGAAACTGCCTAAGAGCTAATCAATGCCTGTCAACATTCAACCATAGTCTACCTGTACTGACTCTACCTGTACTGACTCTCACCTGCACTGACTCTTCATGTGCTGACTCTTCATGTGCTGACTCTAACTGTACTGACTCTACCTGTACTGACTCCACATGTACTGACTCTACCTGTACTGACTACCTGCATTGACTCTACCTGCATTGACTCTTCCTGTACTGACTCTTCCTGTACTGACTCTACCTGCATTGACTCTACCTGCATTGACTCTTCCTGTACTGACTCTACCTGCACTGACTCTACCTGCACTGACTCTACCTGCACTGACTCTACCTGCACTGACTCTGCCTGCAATGACTCTACCTGCACTGACTCCACATGTACTGACTCTACCTGTACTCACTTTACCTGCATTGACTCTTCCTGTACTGACTCTACCTGCACTAACTCTACCTGTACTGACTCTACCTGTGCTGACTCTATCTGTGCTGACTCTGCCTGCAATGACTCTACCTGCACTGACTCCACATGTACTGACTCTATCTGTACTGACTCTACCTGCATAGACACTTCCTGTAATGACTCTACCTGCACAATCTCTACCTGTGCTGACTCTACCTGTGCTGACTCTACCTGTGCTGACTCTATCTGTGCTGACTCTAACTGTGCTGACTCTACCTGCATAGACTATTCCTGTACTGACTCTAACTGTACTGACTCTACCTGCACTGACTCCGCCTGTACTGACTATACCTGCACTGACTCTGCCTGTACTGAATCTACCTGCATTGACTTCCTGCACTGACTCTACCTGCACTGACTCCGCCTGTACTGACTCTCCCTGCGCTGACTCTACCTGCACTGACTCTACCTGCATGACTCTACCTGTGCTGACTCTACCTGCACTGACTCTACCTGCGCTGACTCTACCTGTGCTGACTCTTCATGTGCTGACTCTACATGTGCTGATTCTACCTGTTCTGACTCTACCTGCGCTGACTCTACCTGTGCTGACTCTACCTGCACTGACTCTACCTGTGCTGACTCTACCTGTGCTGACTCTTCCTGTACTGACTCTACCTGTACTGACTCTACCTGTACTGACTCAGTTTAAGGCTTGCAGTTTGAACAGGGCTTTACAAATCCTCCTCAATCAATCACAGACTGTGTATGGCCATTAGATCTTGACAAACACAATAATTTGCATAGGTGTAATGACCTGCTGCACCTGTTTGTGACTCACAGGTGTTCAAGCTGGGACTAATAGACCTGACTTGGGTTCAGGACACACCAAATGGAAAATGTTTTGAATGGGGTGAAAAAACACAGATGAGAATTTGTATTGGATTCGTATTCATTAATCTCTCTCTCTCTTTCTCCTTCTCTCTCTCTCTCTCTCTCTCTCTCTCTCTCTCTCTCTCTCTCTATCTCTCTCTCAGAGCTTCCATTACACATCAGAACTGCACCAAGTAAAAATATAAATAATTCCACCTCAGCTGCAAACTCTTCCCTGCCTGAAAATGCATTTGATGCATACTTGTCCCAAGATCAATCAATCAGCCCTGCTTCCTATGCAATCAACTTCATCCTGGGTCTCCCCACCAATATCTACAGTTGAAGTCGGAAGTTTACATACACCTTAGCCAAATACATTTAAACTCAGTTTTCCACAATTCCTGACATTTAATCCTAGTAAAAATGCCCTGTTTTAGGTCAGTTAGGATCACCACTTTATTTTAAGAATGTGAAATGTCATATTAATAGTAGAGAATGAATTATTTCAGATTTAATTTGGAATTGGAGCAGTGGCTTCTTGCTGAGCGGCCTTTCAGGTTATGTCGGCCTGGGGGGTAGGTTTATGACAGTCATTCTCATCAATGATAAGATGACATAAACTCTACAGTGGAAAGTCTACACTTCAGAGTTATTGGATTCACATGGAATTGTTGTTCAATTTAAATGTTTGAATATGAAATTATTTGTGATGGGATGAAATGTGATTTTAGCTTCTAAAATTTGAAAATTGGGTTTTTATAAGATTAGGGCTCTGCTCAATCAGTGGCTCGCCCCTGTGAAGAGTCATGGGTTATAAAACTTTTCAGACACACCCTTCTCGCGTATAATGCCTTGACGAATATGTAACTCTCTCTTCCAAGTACGTGAGGTCTGCAGCCTCTGCGTTAAAAGGACGAACCTGTCAACTACAGTACTAAACCAATCTCAGCTTGAGTTTAGGTTGCGAATGGTATGAACTTTGAACTCTTATTCACTACAGAGTGATACCTCCTAGCCGTTGAGTTAGCAACCGCAGCTGCATACGAGGTTTAGGAAGGAACAGACAAGAGTATCTCGTCTATCACACAACGACGTTACTACAACGTATCCAATTGACAACCAGAGACATTCTTCAAAAGACTCGGTTTGGCAACACGGCCTTCCATCTACCACCAACTTACCGAGGCGCAGCTCAGAGTAAATATTTATTGCATTTTCCTTTTCCAAATGGTCGGTAATTTAGTATGCATAAGATACTGTGTTTACGATAGCACAGCTTCTCCCTGTGTCCCTCAGTCTTCCCGCTCCTTCACTCAACCCAGACCCTTTTCTTTTGTGTAACAAGCTGTCATATCTGTTCCGCCCGCTAGGGACGGTTTCCTTTATGACGTAATTTGTAATCAAGTTATGATTTAATTGTGTGTATGTGTGATTCTGTGTGATTAGTTAGGTATTTAGTAAATAAATAATTAAACCCAATTTTGTATTGCTGATTCAAATTATTAGCCAGGGTTCTTGCAGATAACTAAGAATTTACAACTTTCAGATGAGACTGAATTAAGATGACGATTAAGATTGACTGCTATTAATGTAAAATATTACTAGGTCTTTAAGAGTTTATTCGGAAGATTCGGGAAGATAACAGCTCTATAAATCTCTCTAGTTAATTACATTTTACATGATTAGCTCAATCAGGTAATATTAATTACGGAGAAATGATTTTATAGAATAGCATGTCATATCACTTAATCCGGCATAGCCAAAGACACAACACAGTGGATAAAAATACTTTTGTACCTGTTTCTACCAGCATCACAAGGTCCTTTGCTGTTCTGGGATTGATTCACACTTTTCTCACCGAAGTACGTTCATCTCTAGGAGGCAGAACGCGTCTCTTTCCTGAGCGGTATGATGGCTGCGTGGTCCCATGTTGTTTATACTTGCGTACCATTGCTGGTACAGATGAACGTGGCACCTTCAGGTGTTTGGAAATTGGATGAATCAGGATGAATCAGATTTGTGGAGGTCTACAATTTTTTTCTGAGGTCTTGGTTGATTTATTTTGATTTTCCCATGATGTCAAAGAGGCACTGAGTTTGAAGGTAGGCCATGAAATACATCCACAGGTACACCTCCAACTGACTCAAATAATGACAATTAGTCTATCAGAAGCTTCTAAAGCCATGACATCAATCTCTGGAATTTTCCAAGCTGTTTAAAGGCACAGTCAACTTAGTTTATGTAAACTTCTGAGCCACTGGAATATTGATACAGTGAATTGTAAGTTAAATCATCTGTCTGTAAACAATTGTTGGACAAATGACTTGTGTCATGCACAAAGTAGATGTCCTAAACAACTTGCCAAAACTATAGTTTGTTAACAAGATACTTGTGGAGAGGTTGAAAAATGAGTTTTAATGACTCCAACCTAAGTGTATGTAAACTTCCAACTACAACTGTACATCATGTGGCTGATAGTGATTGAAGTAGAAGGGAGGATGGCCTCAGCGTTCTTCGCTCTCAACCTGGCCATGTCTGAAGTCCTCTTCTGCCTGTTTTCTTTCTTGTATTTTGTCTGGCTACACCACCCCTGTCACACCCTGACCTTAGAGAGCCTTTAATTCTCTAATTTGGTTAGGTCGGGGAGTGACTAGGGTGGGTACTCTAGTTTTTGTATTTCTATGTATGGCCTGGTATGGTTCCCAATCAGAGGCAGCTGTCTATCATTGTCTCTGATTGGGGATCATATTTAGGCAGCCTTTTCCCACTGGGTTTTTGTGGGATCTTGTTTTTGTGTAGTGCCTGTGAGCACTGCAGTGACTTCACGTGTCGTTTGTTCTGTATTGTTTTGCAAAATGTCATTTATTAAACATGTGGAACTCTAAGCACACTGCGTCTTGGTCCATTTGTTCCAACGATCGTGAAAATCCCACAATCGTTGTCTCGTACATCATAGTATTTTCTTCAGGTTTTATAATGACAGGCCGTACCCTGTTCCAGTGCTGTATCTGTGTCGAGCGCTATCTGGCAGTGGTGCAGGGATTGGGGGTATTGTCACGTTCTGACCTTAGTTACTTTGTTTTGTCTTTTGTTTTAGTATGGTCAGGGCGTGAGTTGGGTGGGTTGTCTATGTTAGTTAGTCTATGATTTTCTATTTCTGTGTTTGGCCTGGTATTGTTCTCAGTCAGAGGCAGCTGTCAATCGTCCCTGATTGGGAACCATATTTAGGTAGCCTGTTTTCCATTGTGTTTTGTGGGTGGTTGTTTTCAGTCTTTGTGTGTTTGCACAAGACAGAACTATTTCGGTTGTTTCTTTGTTGTTTTGTTATTCAGTGTTCAGTTTTGATTATTATTAAACAATCATGAGCACTTACCACGCTGCACCTTGGTCCTCATGGGATGAGATTCTGGACGGCAAGGGACCATGAGCACAGGCTGGAGAATATCGCCGCCCCAAGGCTGAGCTGGAGGCAGCGAAAGCTGAGAAGCCGTGGTATGAGGAGGCAGCACGGCGGCGCGGTTGGAAGCCCGAGAGGCAGCCCTAAAAATGTATTGGGGGGGGGCACATGGGGAGTGTGGTGAAGTCAGGTAAGAGACCTGCGCCAACTCCCCGTGCTTACCGTGGAGAGAGAGGGAACGGGCAGGCATCGTGTTATGCCGTGAGGCGCACGGTGTCCCCGGTGCGCAGGCATAGCCCGGTGCGTTACAGCGCAGCGCCTCGTATCGGCCGTGCTAGGTTGGGCATCGAGCCAGATGCCATAAAGCCGGCTCAGCGCATCTGGTCTCCAGTGCTTCTCCTCTGGCCGGGGTACATGGCACCAGCCTTACACATGGTGTTCCCGGTTCGCCAGCATAGCCCAGTGCGGGCTATTCCACCTCGCCGCACTGGCCTGGCTACGGGGAGCATTCAACCAGGTAAGGTTGGGCAGGCTCGGTGCTCGAGACCTGCAGTGCGCCTCCACGGTCCGGTCTATCCGGTGCCACTTCCACATACCAGCCCTCCAGTGGTAGCCCCCCGCACCAGGCTGTCTCTCCGTCTCCTCCGTACAGGTGCTCCCGCCTGTCCAGAGTCTCCCAGAGTCTCCCGTCACTCCGGAGCTGCCATAGTCTCCCGTCACTCCGGAGCTGCCATAGTCTCCCGTCACTCCGGAGCTGCCAGAGTCTCCAGTCACTCCGGAGCTGCCAGAGTCTGCCAGAGTCTCCCGCCACTCCGGAAATTTGGGAACAAATTTTCCTAAATTAATTTTGAGCTGATTTACCGGTAATTTTGTTATTTTTTTGTCTAACATTGAAAATTATGTAAATAAAATCTTATTTTATTGACAAATAAGAAGCATTGCCCGTGGGCCACCTATTGGGAAATATATTGTATGCACTATGCAATTAGAGAGATCCTGAATCAAAACAACAGACTAATACCGTGTAGGTCTGAAGCACACATGATTTGATTATGGAAGGTGAAACAGTCAGCCCTGCTGCAGGTGGCTGGGTTAACCTGTGGCTGGGACAGACAGGTGCTGTGTGATATGAGTGATGATGCCTATATTTCCGATAATGCCAGAATGCAAATCCGTGTGTGTGTGTGTGGGGGGGGGGGGGGGGGGGTGTGTGTGTGTGTGTGTGTGTGTGTGTGTGTGTGTGTGTGTGTGTGTGTGGCATATGCATTTTGATAATCTTTGTTTTGTTGATACTTCGCTTATATAGGATTTCAAGTCAAATAAAATCACTTTCTGTAAACTAATCATACAATGGTGTTCAATTCATCAACGCCCATCAACGTGTTTATGTAAATAACACAACACGTGACTTGTTGGGAAGAACACAGGACAGAGAGCTTTGCCTAAAATCACTCATACGTGTGTGTAGGTGAGGTTCCATTGGGTGGGTCTCAGAGTTCTCCTGGAGAGAGACGTACGAATTTCACAAAGCAACGTCTGAGTTACCAAACCAACTAAGGTAGGTTATTTTACATTTGAACCTTATTGAGTACGTTTTCCCAGGCTAATTGTTTTACCTCTCCTCTTCATGTTTTCATTCAGACATCCTAAGACAATGCACAATGCTTTGACTGACACAAGAGTAGACTTGCACATATCAAAACATTTGTATGTGTGTTTGCATCAACATATGAAATAAGTGCCAAAAATGTATTGACATAAAGTCATGAATTGTGTGATCTCCCTTCTCTCATATCTCTTGTTCCAAAAGGATGAATGCCTCTTCAGGAAATCACACTTACTTTGACAGATGGGAGTTTTGCTTGGACCAGGGCTATGTTGCGCCAGTACTTTGCCATGCTGTCCATGCCCTGTGCTTCCTACTGGGGACGCCAGCTCTGGTCTGGTGCCTCTGGCTCTCTCTGAGTGGAAGTCTCTCTGAGGTCTCAAGCCCACCCAGGTCTTCCCTATTAACCTGTTCGCAGTGGAGCTGGTGTTCTGTGTCGAGGGTCTCATTGATGGGATCCGATGTCTACTCATCCAGACTGTCTTACTAAGGCAGGCTATTTATGTCCTGTTTTACCTCACCTGGACCTGCAGGCCCCTGATCCAGAGCTGCATCTGTGTGGAGCGCTACCTGGCGGTGGCCCAACCTGTGGCTTTCCTCAAGTACAGACTCCGGAGATACAGGGTGGCGTGTTCAATCGTTGCCTGGCTGTTGTCTCTCGGGTTTGCATGTTCTCCTATCACTTCAATGGATCATGGAACTCATGTGATCAGTTGTGTCTATTGCCTTGGGGTGGCTGTCATTTCTCTCTGCTGCTTCTTCATCCTGCGTGTGCTGAAGCAGCCTGGTCCAGGAGAGGTAGAGGGGGGCAGAGGGGGAGAGAAGAAACAGGGGATGACAGACCCACATAAAATGAGAGCTTTTGGGATCATCTCAACCAACCTGGTGATCATCTTGGCGAGCTCCATCCCGATGGTTGTTGGTTGGACCGCTCTGTTATCTAGTCTTGACTTCTTCTGCAAGGTCTTTCCCTTGTTAATGATTATTTACATCCTCAGTGTCATGGTCTCACCCCTGATGCACCTCTACAGAGAGGGAAGGATGCCAAGCCGTAGAGGGCCAGAAACACGTTAGACTGACATGTGTGGGCACTAAAAGTAGAGTGTTGTGTTAAATGTTCTATCAATACCGAGGCGCAGCTAAAATTCTTAGCGCCTGCAAATGTGGTTTAAACATACATAGAAAAGGCATGGGCCTATAATAAATAGTGCTTTTTAATTTGATAAACAGTATATGTTGATTTTATTTGGTGCCATGTAGCATTATAATTTTTGAGAAACTGCACATCAGCATTAGAGTTGTTGTTAACTACAGCTGCATAACTTGTTTAACATTTATAGTGAATGTTGGTTTGTTTGATGAATGGTACAATTAATAATAGGATGGGTTGGATAGGTTTGGGATGTTTTGATCATCGTGGTATGTTTTCCATTGAATTTAGGTTCTTTGTCTGTCACAAAGATTACAACATTTCGTTCAATTGTATGGGGACTGAAAGTGCATGAGACTTGGCTAATACTGTCATCGTTGCTCAACAACCTAACCCAGACAGGGCACACTCCTAAAAAGTCATTAGGTTCCATCCAGACTGGTAAAAAACATGAACCCCCTGATGTAAAATAGATAGTTCAAGATTTTGGTAATGAGGCACTTTATCTACTTCCCGAGAGTCAGATGAACTCCAAACAAGCTCTAAATTCCTTCATTTTGGACTCTATATAAAAATGCTATCCACGAGTTAATCTCACTCTCAGGAACTGTTTATCGCCATGTTCTGCAGTGTCTTCTTACTGACGATGATGAGCAGGTCCAGGGGATGGAGGGAAGGAGAGAGGGTGAAACAGAGGAAGGTAAACTGATGGAGAAGAGCCTTCCCTTCCATCCAGATCATCCTGCTGACCTTGATGCTGAACTAAACATTTCTTTGAGCTCCTTAAGTTGATTTTTGACCCCTCATACCTTTAATTTCAGTGTGTTGGTTAGCTTTACTCTGCCCCTCCTCTCCATCCGCAGGGCTTGGAAAACTGCCCTTCGTCTGGGGATAAATAGAAGGATACCTACACTGTAGGGGAAAGGTTGTCTTGAATTTATCAAGTTACCGTTCTGTTCCATTCCTTTTAGTCTTATTGCTCATGCTATTACGGTTCAATTAAACAGTGTGTACAGAAGGGTACATGGGTTGATTGATGTGTGTGTGAAATGTCCATTCATTTGTCGTTGTATAGCTGTTAATCTGCGTGAAATTAGGGAGACAAATTGTGAGATTTTACTATAACCTCATGCTCACAGTTATATGCTATTCCTGACTATTTTGCTTGTTTTGACACATTGTAACCCCCTAATTTCTGTGTATACCACTTTTTTATCTTTCTAAATCATCTTTTAACTTGTTTTACATCTTGGATAGCAGTTGCTTCTCTAACTATTGAGTGATGTTCTATATTGAAATGTATTGCTGTATGTTTTTAAAATGAAGTGTGGAATAAAGCATCTGATTTAACAGTTCAGGTCCTTGTCTGTCCCTCACTTATGATTGCACAATGTCAACAAATATGTGTCCCCCTTCAGTGATGAATGCACATGGCTTGGCTAATTGTTTAACCACTATGAAACATTCAATCCCAAACAGGGCCAACTGCATGAAACATTAGCTTATATGATTAGCTACCTATATCTATCCTACCCTGCCTTTCTAAGGTCTTCGAAAGCCAAGTCAACAAACAGATTACCGACCATTTCGAATCCCACCATACCTTCTCCGCTATGCAATCTGGTTTCAGAGCTGGTCATGGGTGCACCTCAGCCACGATCAAGGTCCTAAACGATATCTTAACCGCCATTGATAAGAAACAATACTGTGCAGCCGTATTCATTGACCTGGCCAAGGCTTTGGGCTCTGTCAATCACCACATCCTCATCGGTAGACTCAACAGCCTTGATTTCTCAAATGATTGCCTAGCCTGGTTCACCAACTACTTCTCTGATAGAGTTCAGTGTGTCAACTCGGAGGGTCTGTTGTCCGGGCTTCTGGCAGTCTCTATGGGGGTGCCACAGGGTTCAATTCTTGCACCGACTCTCTTCTCTGTATACATCATTGTTGTTGCTCTTGCTGCTTGTGAGTCTCTGATCCACCTCTACGCAGACGACACCATTCTGTATACTTCTGGCCCTTCTTTGGACACTGTGTTAATAACCCTCCAGGCAAGCTTCAATGTCATACAACTCTCCTCCCGTGACCTACAATTGCTCTTAAATACAAGTAAGACTAAATGCATGCTCTTCAACCGATCGCTGTCTGCACCTGCCCGCCTGTCCAACATCACTACTCTGGACGGCTCTGACTTATATTATATTATTATATGTGGACAACTACAAATACCTAGATGTGTGGTTAGACTGTAAACTCTCCTTCCAGACTCACATCAAACATCTCCAATCCAAAGTTAAATCTAGAATTGGCATCCTATTTCGCAACAAAGCATCCTTCACTCATGCTGCCTAACATACCCTTGTAAAACTGACCATCCTACCAATCCTCGACTTCAGCAATGTCATTTACAAAATAGCCTCCAATACCCTACTCAATAAATTGTATGCAGTCTATCACAGTGCCATCCGTTTTGTCAGCAAAGCCCCATATACTACCCACCACTGCGACCTGTATGCTCTAGTGGGCTGTCCGTCGCTTCATACTCGTCGCCAAAACCATTGGCTCCAGGTCATCTACAAGACCCTGCTAGGTAAAGTCCCCCCTTATCTCAGCTCGCTGGTCACCATAGCAGCACCCACCTGTAGCATGCGCTCCAGCAGGTATATCTCTTGGGTCACCCCCAAAACCAATTCTTCCTTTGGCCGCCTCTCCTTCCAGTTCTCTGCTGCCAATGACTGGAACGGGTTTGCATCTATAATTAGCCCAAACAACTACCTCTTCCCCTACTGTATTTATTTATTTTGCTCCTTTGGACCCCATTATTTCTATCTCTACCTTGCACATTCTTTCACTGTAAATCAACCATTCCAGTGTTTTACTTGCTATATTGTATTTACTTCGCCACCATGGCCTTTTTTTTTGCCTTTACCTCCCTTATCTCACCTCACTTGCTCACATTGTATATAGACTTATTTTTCTACTGTATTATTGACTGTATGTTTGTTTTACTCCATGTGTAACTCTGTGTTGTTGTATGTGTCGAACTGCTTTGCTTTATCTTGGCCAGGTCGCAATTGTAAATGAGAACTTGTTCTCAACTTGCCTACCTGGTTAAATAAAGGTGAAATAAAAAAAATGTTTAAAAAAAATGATTATTGGGACCTGCCTGATGTTTGTATTGGTCATTTGCATGACAGCCAACATATTTTTTTAGCTGTTGTAACTGTCTGAAGGAGTAATCCACTGGACAAAAACAGTCTGAATTGACTTTCATTTTAACCTATAAATGTCACGGCCGTCAAAAGAAGTAGACCAAAGGGCAGCGTGGTGAGCATACATTTCCCTTTTATTTATAAAGTCACCAACAAAACAACAACCGTGGCGCTTACAGGGCTATAGTGCCACTAACAAACATCAGCTACGCACAAACACCAAAGGAAGAAAGGCTGCCTAAGTATGATTCCCAATCAGAGACAACGATAGACAACTGTCCCTGATTGAGAACCATACCCGGCCAAAACATAGAAATACAAAACATAGAAATAAAGAACATAGAATGCCCACCCACATCACACCCTGACCAATCCAAATAGAGACATAAAAAGGCTCTCTAAGGTCAGAGCATGACAATAAAATCTATATGATGACATTGAATCAACATGGAAAACTAATTAGATTTGCAAAAAGTTATCAACTTTGATTTATTAGGATCCTGATTAACCGACGTCAATGGTGACCGCTACTTTACTGGGGTCTGACATTCAACAAAAAATACATTACAGACAAAAATACTTTACAGTTAACATACATTTAAAAACATGAACATGGTGTGTGTGTGTGTGTGTGTGTGTGTGTGTGTGTGTGTGTGTGTGTGTGTGTGTGTGTGTGTGTGTGTGTGTGTGTGTGTGTGTGTGTGTGTGTGTGTGTGTGTGTGTGTGTGTGTGTGTGCGTGTGTGTGTTTGTGTGTGTGTGCGTCTATCAATTACACATACTGTACATATCAGTGGATACACACAAGTATGTCAGATGGGGTAAAAGCGTTGTGCTGTGAGGTTTTGCTTTATGTGTTGTTTTTAAACCAGGTTTGCTCGTTCACTATATGAGATGGAAAGGAGTTCCATGCACTCATGGCTCTGTATAATACTGTACGTTTCGTTGACTTTGTTCTGGACCTGGGGACTGTGAAAATACCCCTAGTGGCATGTCTGGTGGGGTAAGTTTGTGTCTCAGTGCCTTGTGTAGATTGACTATGCAAACTATTTGGAATTTCCAACACAGTCCGTCTCTCCTCAACTCTTAGCCAAGAGTGTCTGGCATGCATAGTATTTATATGAGCCCTCTGATTACAATGAATGGTAAATGCCCTGCTCTCGAACACAAGGAGTGGTGCGGACGGCCCAGTCTATCACTGGGGGTGAGCTCACAGCCATCCAGGACATTTATAATGACTTCAGCCACCCCAGGTAAGGACTGTTCTCTCCGCTACAGTCTGGCAGGAGATACAGGAGCATCAGGTCTCAGACCAACAGGATCCAAGACAGCTTCTATTTCCAAAAAATGAAACTGCTGAAGAGATAATCAATGTCTGTCTACATACACCCACAGACTACCTGCACTGACTCTACCTGTACTGACTCTACCTGCACTGACTCTACCTGTACTGATCTACCTGTACTGCCTCTCTGTCTGTCTCTCTCACACACACACACACACACACACACACACACACACACACACACACACACACACACACACACACACACACACACACACACCATATACATTGCTGCTACTGTTGCTCAGTCACTTTTACCTCTGATTACTTGTCAACTCATCTATCACCGGTATCCCTGCACGGTGATATTGGTAGTGGTATTGTTCTTTTATAGAGAGAATATTCTAGAGTTCATTTTATTTCTTTTGAATTTTATTTGATATGATTTAGTATTGATTCTTTGATCTTTTCAAGAATATAGTCTGGATGTGACACTTTTCATTGTTGAGGAAGAGCTTCCAAGTAAGTATTTCCCTCTACTGTTTACAGCTACTTTATCCTGTGCATGTGACAAATAAACTTTGATTTGATTGATGTATATGTAAATAACGCACCATGTGACTTCTTAGGAAGAAAACAGGACACAGAGCTTCAGCTCTCTCATACACTCATTCATGAAGGTGCTTTGATTTGATGTAAAAGCAGGTTGGACTTTTCCTTCTGCAGAAGAGAACACCACTAATATTGTGAATCAAGGAGTTACCAAATCAACTAAAGGGTAGGTTATTTTACATTTTAATATTACTGAGTATGCTTTCTCAGGCTAACTGTTTTACCTCCTCTCCATGTTTTCTTTCGGACTTACTGACATACAGTGTCTTCAGAAATGGGTGTCAGGTAGCCTAGCCTACCGAAAGGTTACTGGTTCTAATCCCTGAGCTGACTACATGAAGAAGCTGAGTGCCTTTCAGCATGGGTGTCAGGTAGCCTAGCCTACCGAAAGGTTACTGGTTCTAATCCCTGAGCTGACTACATGAAGAAGCTGAGTGCCTTTCAGCATGGGTGTCAGGTAGCCTAGCCTACCGAAAGGTTGCTGGTTCTAATCCCTGAGCTGACTACATGAAGAAGCTGAGTGCCTTTCAGCATGGGTGTCAGGTAGCCTAGCCTACCGAAAGGTTGCTGGTTCTAATCCCTGAGCTGACTACATGAAGAAACTGAGTGCCTTTCAGCATGGGTGTCAGGTAGCCTAGCCTACCGAAAGGTTGCTGGTTCTAATCCCTGAGCTGACTAGATGAAGAAGCTGAGTCACTTAACCCTAATTGCTCCTGTAAGTGGCTCTGGATAAGGTGTCTGCTAAACGGCAAAAATAAAATGTATTTGCACTTTTCACCTTCTCCACATGTTGTTGTGCGACAGTCTGAATTTAATATGGATAACATTTTGAGTATTTTTAGGTCACTGGCCTACACACAATAACCTGTAATGTCTATTACCAACACATACTGTTATCTGTAAGGTCCCTCCCTGCCTGTGGTCCAAACACTTAAAAGACACGCGCCATCTTTTAGGGTGGTCCAAATCATTAGCCAAGCAAGGGAAGTTTGCAACGTAAGCCCCTCAGCCCTCGTTCTTAGTCAGCTTGGCGAGTGAACAGTTATGTTCACCGGCTGCAACAGAGCCTGTTCCCGAACCAGGATCTATGGAGGCACAGCTTGCACTGAGATGCAGTGCCTTAGACCACTGCACCACTCTGGAGGCCTCTGTCTTCTTTAAAGAGGAAAAATGTGATATGTCTGTATATTTCTAGTAAATATTGACAATAATTATAATAAAACATAGAAGAAGAATAATATTTAAATATATTTATCCTTGAAATCAATGGTCAGTTCCAGCTATAAATGTGTCATAAATGTACATTTAATACTTCTGCACTGACCACCATATTAGGAAACTAGAGCCTGGAGATTTTCCTGAGCATCTGACCTGGTCTGGGAAAACTCAGGGCCCTATCCATCCCCAACGTTCTACACAGCACCACATATTCTCTTCAACCATACTAAACATCACTTGGTGTTGTCTTATCCAGTGGAAAACATTCTACACAGCTCAACATATTCTCTTCAACCATACTAAACATCACTTAGTGTTGTCATAACCAGTGGAAAACATTCTACACAGCTCAACATATTCTCTTCAACCATACTAAACATCACTTAGTGTTGTCATAACCAGTGGAAAACATTATACACAGCTCAACATATTCTCTTCAACCATACTTAACATCACTTAGTGTTGTCATAACCAGTGGAAAACATTCTACACAGCTCAACATATTCTCTTCAACCATACTAAACATCACTTAGTGTTGTCATAACCAGTGGAAAACATCCTACACAGCACAACATATTCTCTTCAACCATACTTAACATCACTTAGTGTTGTCATAACTAGTGGAAAACATTTGCATGTCAGGTGAGGTCATTGGCAGTTTATAGACCGGAGCAACACAGGTGTCTTGGTTGGGGTGTCTGAGAGTGTGGTTGTAAGTGAGGAAGGGAGGGAGGGAGTGCAGGAGGGAGGGAAGAAAGAAGGAGCTAGGGAGGGAGGGATGGAAGGAAGGGAGCAAAAGAGGGAGGAACATATGCTTGGTACATCAACGTCCTACTAGACTTTCTCGGTTGACAACCTCATCCTGATGTTTATGATGTCATTCTGCTGCCTCTCAGTTCTCAGGGCTCTGAAACGTCCCTGGCCGAGAGAAGGGAACAGGGAGAGGGAGGGGACTAATAACGTGAACATGAGGGTGTTTAAGTTCATTTGAATTATCATGGTGTCTATGATGTTGAACTACAGTATCCCCCTATTATTGAAATGATGTCTTTGGACAATGTTCTTGATCAGGTTGTGTTGTTTTGTCACTATCCATGTCTTTCTCCATCATTGTGATCTGTGGGGTTTGTGCAACCTCTCCTCAAACTCTCCTCAACCTCCGCAGGGCCGGGAGACTGCCCTGTATCAGAGGTCTCTGAGGAAGAGCTTACTGAGTCATTCCATGAATTGAATATGTTTTTGATAGTGTTATTTTGTAAAAAAATATATATATTTATTTCACCTAATTTAACATTCCGACATAAAAACCACGTTCAATATAAAAATTTAAAAAATGTATCCAATCTCCAGAGGTTAAACTAAGAAACATGACCTATAAAAGTGTACAATGAACGTAACAGGGTTGACCATAACAGAGTGGCCCATTTCATCTTCAATCAGCCATAACCTTGTGACAGGGGGAAAGGAAGTTTGTTGTGAGCAGCAGGGAGTGGTAATTACATGCAAGCTGAATGTTTTTGTTGTTGTTACTTATTTGCCTACAATCTGACACCGCTCTGGTCAAAGGTAGTGCACTTCATAGGGAATAGGGTGCCAATTTGGATGTACAGTGGTCTACATCACCAGATCGAGATGACACAACAAGCAAGTGTGGCAGGGCAGAGATTTGAATATTTAGTTGCAGGTTTTCAGGTCCAGCACCTGTGAAAGACACAACACACCACACCTCAGAGGACAGAGACGCCTCATCAATAGGCTACAGGTGAGTTAAATAGTTCTTATTTTTAAATAACACTTTTTTCATTTACAATTTAAATGTCAATTGATAAAGATTGATGTAGCCTGTGAATACAAACATAAGATGGAGGAAAGTATATTTTACTTATCTGAATATTGGCAATTTATGCAAATGATATTTGATATTTCGTCATATTGACAAAGTGATAATCTCTAGTGCATATATTATCTAGAAAGGATTGTAAAATAGTATCTTTCTTAATTTAGCTTCTTCTGTTTTTTAATGTGCTTTATACTGACGCTAGCAAGGCTGCACATCTAATTGACAGTACTCAGCGTTTCCAGGGTAAAATATACCTGACGCCCTTTTGAAGTGGTTACAGAATTCATCTATAAGTGTATATAAGATGAATAAAGATTGGTGTTAAAGCGGGATAAACACTTTGTATGATCTTTTTGCTCGTATAACAATCCTCCTCTCCCCCTTCCTCTCTCTCTCTCTCTCTCTCTCTCTCTCTCTCTCTCTCTCTCTCTCTCTCTCTCTCTCTCTCTCCATCTCCCCCTCTATCTCTCCATTTCCCTCTCTCTCTCTGCCTCTCTCTCCATCACCCCCTCTCTCTCTCTTTCTCTCTCTCTCTCTCTCTCTCTCTCTCCATCTCCCCCTCTATCTCTCCATTTCCCTCTCTCTCTCTGCCTCTCTCTCCATCACCCCCTCTCTCTCTCTTTCTCTCTCTCGCTCTCTCTCTCTCTCTCTCTCCATCACCCCCTCTCTCTCTCTCTCGCTCTCTCTCTCTCTCTCTCTCCATCTCCCCCTTTGCCTCTCTCTCTCTCTCTATCTCTCCATTTCCCTCTCTCTCTCTGCCTCTCTCTCCATCACCCCCCCCTCTCTCTCTCTCTCTCTCTCTCTCTCTCTCTCTCTCTCTCTCTCCATCTCCCCCTCTATCTCTCCATTTCCCTCTCTCTCTCTGCCTCTCTCTCCATCACCCCCCTCTCTCTCTTTCTCTCTCTCTCTCTCTCTCTCTCTCTCTCTCTCTCTCTCTCTCTCTCTCTCTCTCCCCATCTCCCCCTCTATCTCTCCATTTCCCTCTCTCTCTCTGCCTCTCTCTCCATCACCCCCCCTCTCTCTCTTTCTCTCTTTCTCTTTCTCTCTCTCTCTCTCTCTGCCTCTCTCTCCATCTCTACCCTCTCTCTCTCCACCCCCCCTCTCTCTCACTTTCTGTCCCTCCATCCCTCTCTCTCTCTCCCGCATCTATATCTGTCACTTTCTCTCTCTCTCCTCCACCCTCTCTCCCTCCCACCCTCTCTCTCTACCACTCTCTCTCTCTCTGTCTTTATATCTCTCTCTCTCCTCCTCTCTCTCTAAATCTCTCGTTCTCTCTACATCTCTCTCTCTCTCTACCTCTTCCTCTCTCCATCTCCCCCTCTCTCTCTACCTCTCTCTCCTTCTCCCCCCCTCTCTCTCTCGCTCTCTCTCCATCTCCCCCTCTCTACCGATCTGTCTCTCTCTCTCTCTCTACCCCTGTATATCTCTCACAACCTCTCCACCTCTCTCTCTCTACATATCTCTCTCTCTCTTCACACATTACAGTTACATACATCATTGACATGAACTTATCTAAAGTCAATGATACGTCCACTCATCCTCTTTTCTCCGCCATTGATCCGGGAGAACAGGCTGTCCATGTGGTACGTTTTATCCCCATGCTTACTGCCTCCTATGTAATCAACATCATCCTGGGTCTCCCAACCAATGTCTACATCCTGTGGCTGATACTGACTGGAGCTGGAGGGACGATGGCCTCAGAGTTCTTCACTCTCAACCTGACCCTGTCTGAGGTTCTCCTCTGCGTCTTTAATGCCGTACACATAGCTGACCATTATGTCCAGTCTGATGTTGTCCACAAAGCTACTGCTTTTTATTTTGGGTTCATTTTCTCTGGTCGTCCCCTGTTCCAGTGCTGTATCTGTTTAGAGCGCTACCTGGCGGTGGTCCATCCTGTTGTCTTCCTGAAGTACAAACCCCTGAGATACCGGGTGGGGTGTTGTAGTGTTGTCTGGCTGATGGTTCTTGGGTCCTGCTGTCTATTTGTATTTGAGAATTTTACACAAGTGTCATTCGACTTTGTCTATGGCCAGTCACTGATCTATTTTTCTCTGATGTCATTCTGCTGCCTCTCAGTTCTCTGGGCTCTGAAACGTCCAGGGCCGGGAGATGGGGACAGGGAGGGGACAAACAGCATTAAGATGAAGGCCTTTAAGATCATTTTGATTATCCTGGTGTATACTGTGGTGTCTCAACTCCCAATAGTATTGGTGATATCTACTAAAAGTTACATTCCATTTATGGACTTTTCTTCAGGCTTGTCCATTTCTTTCTGCATCGTTGTGATCTCTGGGTTTGTGCAGCCCCTCCTCTACCTCCACAGGGTTAGGAAGCTTCCCTGTGTCAGAGGTCTCTAAGACAAAAAGTAAAAGCTCTTCAAGCCATTAATGTTTTAAAAATGTACAATATGTCATTATATTTATGTTCTACGTTTTTTCATATTAATTTGTGAATTATATATGTATGATTTTCTTCTATATGGATTCATTGTTTTCCAATAAGGCCCTAATGTTTGAATGTATTTGCAATAATCAGTAGCTTAGAAAGTGATGGTTTGATTTCCCCCCCTGTAGGTTTTGTTTTGATAATATTGCCTCTGCAGTTTATATACACACGTAGAGTGTTAACCAGCCAGAGAAAATCTCAAATCATCCACATGTGGCAAAATGACTGTCATATACAAGCCGAGATGCAAACCGATCGCACTTGTAGACAACGCAGCTTTTAAAGGCAACGGAACCACGTTCACATGATGACATTCAAGGTAAACGCTGCACATGTCGGCTCAATTGGAGATTACCTTTACATTTCATTAGCGTTACAGCATAGTTTCACATTGAAATCTGGCAATAAATTAATTGGTTTGTAAATTGACCTGGTGTCAATCTGTTTTAATATAAGCGTGATATTTATTAGCAGAGAGACAGACCATTTTGCTGGCTAATGCAGAAACAGACTGGCACCAAACATGTGTTACATGTGTTTTCTCTTGAAATGATAGATGATGATTGTGCTTGAAAGGTATGATGTAAATATTGTTGTTTTAATGAGATTAAATACATACTTAATAAGATGCTCCATGTCTGTCTGTCTTCTTTAAAGATAAAAATAAAGGATATGTCTGTATATTTATAATAAATAATAGCAATAATTACAAGAACAAATAAAATAATAATATTTCATTATACAGTATTGTCCTTAAAGTCAATGATCAGTTCCCTCTATTGTGGTGTCATTAAATTGCATTAAATGACATAGAACACTTCTGCACTGACCACCATATTGTTTCACCGTGGTCTGGAGTTATTCCTGAACTTTGAACCTGACCTGGTCTGGGAAAACTCAGGGCCCTATCCATCCATAACACATTCTACACAGCACAGCATATTCTCTTCAACCATACTAAACATCACTTAGTGTTGTCATAACCAGTGGAAAACATTTGCATGTCAGGTGTGGTCCATCTAGTGAGGTGATGGGCAGCATCAGTTTACAGATGGGAGCAACACAGGTGTCTTGATGGGGGGGGTGTAGACCTGATCCTAAGCTTGACCTTTAGACTGATACACCTAAAGGGAGGGTGAGAAGGAGAGAGGGAGGGAAGGAGGGAGAGTGTGAGCGAGGGAGGGAGGGAAGGAAGGAGGGAGGGAGGGAAGGAGGGAGAGTGTGAGCGAGGGAGGGAGGGAAGGAGGGAGGGAGGGAAGGAGGGAGAGTGTGAGCGAGGGAGGGAGGGAGGGAGGGAAGGAGGGAGAGTGTGAGCGAGGGAGGGAGGGAAGGAGGGAGGGAGGGAAGGAGGGAGAGTGTGAGCGAGGGAGGGAGGGAAGGAGGGAGGGAGGGAGGGAAGGAGGGAGAGTGTGAGCGAGGGAGGGAGGGAAGGAGAGAGGGAGGGAGGGAAGGAGGGAGAGTGTGAGCGAGGGAGGGAGGGAAGGAGGGAGGGAGGGAAGGAGGGAGAGTGTGAGCGAGGGAGGGTGAGAAGGAAGGAGGGAGGGAGGGAAGGAAGGAGGGAGAGTGTGAGCGAGGGAGGGAGGTGGGAACGTACAACTGCTTGGTACATCAACATACTACAAGACTTTCTTGTTTCAGTACCTTGTCCTGATGTACGTGATTTCATTCTGCTTCTTTTCACAACTGGTGGCAAGGACAGACCGTGGGAACTACATCCTCTGGTTGACAGCAATCACTGTCTCAGTCAGTTTTAAAGTGAACAATTGCGCCGTCGGAGATGGCTGCAGTTTTACGATCACGTAACCAATTGGGCTTTTGTGTGTTTTTTCGTATTATTTGTAACTTATTTTGCACATAATGATTCTGCCACATGTCTTATGAGCGTAAAAAAAGCTTTTTGATATCAGGGCAGCAATGTTTCACCCCCTGAGGAATTATTCTTCTTCAACGAGTCGGACGGGAAGGATTCACCTCAGACGCCTTACAGGGCACTCATCCCTGTCAATCGCTGGAGGAAAAGACGGAGATATTGTTGACGATGGTCCGGGTGCCTTGTAAGGATCCGTCGCCGAGAGGTTTATCTACCTTTACCATCGATAATAAAATAGACGAACAAAAATAGACGAACAACGAGCACATATATCCTACCAACGGGACATTAAAAACTGTACTCTTATGTTTCACAGAGTCGTGACTGAACGACGACATCATTAAATCAAATCATCAAATCAAATCAAATTGTATTTGTCACATACACATGGTTAAATCATCAAATCAAATTTTATTTGTCACATACACATGGCTAGGAGATGTTAATGCGAGTGTAGCAAAATGCTTGTGCTTCTAGTTCCGACAATGCAGTAATAACCAACGAGTAATCTAACCTAACAATTCCACAACTACTACCTTATACACACAAGTATAAAGGGATAAAGAATATGTACATAAAGATATGTGAATGAGTGATGGTACAGAACGGCATAGGCAAGATACAGTAGATGGTAAAGAGTACAGTATATACAAATGAGATGAGTAATGTAGGGTATATAAACATAAAGTGGAATAGTTTAAAGTGGCTAGTGATACATGTATTACATAAAGATGGCAAGATGCAAAAGATGATATAGAGTATAGTATATACATATGCATATGAGATTAGTAATGTAGGGTATGTAAACATTATATTAAGTGACAATGTTTAAAGTGGCTAGTGATACATTTTTACATCAATTCCCATCAATTTCCATCATTAAAGTGGCTGGAGTTGAGTTAGTATGTTGGAAGCAGCCACCCAATGTTAGTGGTGGCTGTTTAACAGTCTGATGGCCTTGAGATAGAAGCTGTTTTTCAGTCTCTCGGTCCCTGCTTTGATGCACCTGTACTGACCTCGCCTTCTGGATGATAGCGGGGTGAACAGGCAGTGGCTCGAGTGGTTGTTGTCCTTGATGATCTTTATGGCCTTCCTGTGACATCGGGTGGTGTAGGTGTCCTGGAGGGCAGGTAGTATGCCCCCGGTGATGCGTTGTGCAGACCTCACTACCCCCTGGAGAGCTTTACGGTTGTGGGCGGAGCAGTTGCCTTACCAGGCGGTGATACAGCCTGACAGGATGCTCTCGATCGTGCATCTGTAGAAGTTTGTGAGTGCTTTTGGTGACAAGCCAAATTTCTTCAGCCTCCTGAGTTTGAAGAGGCGCTGCTACGCCTTCTTCACAACGGTGTCTGTGTGTGTGGACCAATTCCGTTTGTCCGTGATGTGTACGCTGAGCAACTTAAAACTTACTACCCTCTCCACTACTGTCCCGTCGATGTGGATAGGGGGGTGCTCCCTTTGCTGTTTCCTGAAGTCCACAATCATCTCCTTAGTTTTGTTGACGTTGAGTGTAAGGTTATTTCCCTGACACCACGCTCCGAGGGCCCTCACCTCCTCCCTGTAGGCCGTCTCGTTGTTGTTGGTAATCAAGCCTACCACTGTAGTGTCGTCCGCAAACATACCACTGTAGTGTCATCCGCAAACAGGGAGTACAGGAGAGGGCTCAGAATGCACCCTTGTGGGGCCCCAGTGTTGAGGATCAGCGGGATGCAGATATTGTTACCTACCTTCACTACTAGGGGGCGGCCCGTCAGGAAGTCCAGTACCCAGTTGCACAGGGCGGGGTTGAGACCCAGGGTCTCGAGCTTGATGACGAGTTTGGAGGGTACTATGGTGTTAAATGCTGAGCTGTAGTCGATGAACAGCATTCTCACATAGGTATTCCTCTTGTCCAGATGGGTTAGGGCAGAGTGCAGTGTGGTTGCGATTGCGTCGTCTGTGGACCTATTGGGGCGGTAAGCAAATTGGAGTGGGTCTAAGGTGTCAGGTAGGGTGGAGGTGATATGGTCCTTGACTAGTCTCTCAAAGCACTTCATGATGACGGAAGTGAGTGCTACGGGGCGTTAGTCGTTTAGTTTAGTTACCTTAGCTTTCTTGGGAACAGGAACAATGGTGGCCCTCTTGAAGCATGTGGGAACAGCAGACTGGGATAAGGATTGATTGAATATGTCCGTAAACACGCCAGCCATCTCGTCTGCGCATGCTCTGAGGACGCGGTTGGGGATGCCGTCTGGGCCTGCAGCCTTGCGAGGGTTAACACGTTTAAATGTTTTACTCACTTCGGCTGCAGTGAAGGAGAGACTGTAGACCCTGCCACATACCTCTTGTGTCTGAGCCGTTGAATTGTGACTCTACTTTGTCTCTATACTGACGCCTAACTTGTTTGATTGCCTTGCGGAGGGAATAGCTACACGGTTTGTATTCGGTCATGTTTCCGGTCACCTTGCCATGGTTAAAAACAGTGGTTCGCGCTTTCAGTTTCGCTCGAATGCTGCCATCAATCCACGGTTTCTGGTTTGAGTGTTTTAATCGTTGCTGTGGGTATAACATTGTCAATGCACTTTCTAATGAACTCGCTCACCGAATCAGCATATTTGTCGATGTTGTTGTTGGACGCAATGCGGAACATATCTCAATCCACGTGATCGAAGCAGTCTTGAAGCGTGGAATCAGATTGGTCGGACCAGCGTTGAACAGACATGATCGTGGGAGCTTCTTGTTTTAGTCTCTGTCTGTAGGCTGGAAGCAACAAAATGGAGTCGTGGAAAGAAAACCGTAACACTTAGCTTGATACATAACATCTGAGTGATAGGAAGCACGAGCACCAATCAGCCTACACCACGGTGCACACACCCGTCATCACTATGACAACTAGAGTAGACATGTCAACACATGATTGCTGTCTGACCGCACACAAATCTGCTTTGGTCACTAGTAACTTGCTGTTTGGACACTCAGTATTCCAAAACTGATTTGAAAAACAAAACTGATTTGAGAATTAAGGCCTGAAGTGTGAACAACGATTCACAAAACCTCCTGAATCAATCATAGACTGTGTATGGCTATTAGGTCCTGACAAACACAATCATTTGCATAGGTGTAAATGACCTGCTGCACCTGTTTGTGACTCACAGGTGTTCAAGCTGGGACTAATAGACCTGACTTGTGTTCAGGACACACCACATGGAAAAGGGGTTAAAAAAGATGATCATTGTTATTGGATAAGGGTAGGAAGTACCTCCTCCATTTCCATTTGTTTGGTCCCTGTTATGTTGTGCCTGTTGTCTATTGTTATGGGATTTTTAATGAATAATGACTAAATGAGGTATACTGCATTATAACTGGCAAGAATTCTACCCTGTCTTTCCTGTAGTGTTAAATAATGTTTGTTCATTAGGAAGGGGTTATATGGCATGGACCTAGGAAGAAAGGAATGTATGTGGGGGTAGATAGAGAACGGAGAGGTGCATTAACCTATGTTTGAACCGACCTGGCTGTAAATCTGGGGAGATCAGATAGGACAGGGAGAGTCCCTCCAGAGCTCTACTATCTGGGGGAGCCTGGAACTGTCAGCTGAGTGGTTATAAACTGTGGTGAGACTCATGAGAAAATCCCTAAGTTGGTGTGTATGTATATGCGTAGGTAGGAGGGTATAAAAGGAATGTATTTTGTGTAAACTTGAGAGCTCTCGCAAATAAATCTGGATCTGATCAATTGTGAGCTGGGAATTCTGTCTGTTTTATTTAAGACCAAAACTTTACAACCTCTGGGTATCAGACAGAAAAACATAAATTGAAATCTATGAACATCGACTACAAAATTACTTAACAGTATGAACCAGCATTTAGTTCTTGATGGACACAGACTTTCCAGGAGAGAGAAGAGCTCCATCAGTCAAGGTTTGAAATAGTTTTTTTCCTCTTCAAAATCAGAATTGTTTCTGTAGAATAATTATTCAGTTCACTTCTGATGTTTTACCTTTTGTTTTCGGTACAAGTTCTGTATTTCAAAAATGATTCATAGCAGAAAAAATTATGTATGGCATGATTTATCCATTTTGTTATGAAAATCTTACAGGAATTTGTATATTCTGTTTGTATTGAGGAAACACTAGGCTATTTAAATGTGTTGTATATTGTATGATCTGGTGTTGATAGTTAATTTAATGCATTGATCCCTCTCTGTCTTTCTCTCTGTCGCTCTGTCTCTCTCATTCTCTCTTTTTCTTCCACAGTGATCCTTGGGACATCAAAGCTGGTACTTCCAAACTGAGCATGGTAAAAATAAAAAGATGAACTCTTCCAACCATTCCTCTGTCCTCTATGTGGCTGTGTGTAGTACGCTTCCTCTATCCTCTATCTTCCCACATCCTGTGGCTGAAGCGAGTGGACGATGGCCTCAGAGATCTTCTCTCTCAACCTGGCTGTATCTGAGATCCTCTAATGCCTGTGTTCTGTCTTCTTCGTTGTCTACATACACCTCCCTATTCCCTCTCTCCTAGTCTCTCAGGTCGTCCCCTGTTCGAGTGCTGTATCTGTGTGGAGCGCTACCTGGCGGTGGTCCATCCTGTGGTCTTCCTGAAGTACAAACTCCTCAGATATAAGGAGGCGTGTTCTTGGTCTTAGTCTGGTTGGTTGTAATCATGTTCTGTCAAAGAGCCTAAATGTTATTTTGTATGCACCTGTGGGTGAAATTATGGTCTTATTTTAATGTATGTTATTCTGCTGCCTCTGTTTTCAGGGCCGCCCATGCATGGCACAACGTATCAGGTGAGAAGCACTTTTTTTAGAACAGCTCAATGCACAACGAACCATTGGACACGGGGAGGAGAGGAGACAACAGAGAATGGGTCAACACCAGACACAAACAAGTAAAATAGTCAGCCATTCCCCAAAACCATATTGAACCATCAGAAGTCTCCCTCCTGCATCGTGGTCTGTCTTTTGTTCCAATTAATGACTTTCAGAAATGTTTCAGAAAAATCTGAATACGGGAGTGATGGTTTGACTTCCCCTACTGTAAATGTTGTTTTGTTCATTTTTATTAACTTTTATTTAACCAGGGAAAACACATTGAGACCTAGGTCTCATTTGCAAATTTGCCCTGGGAATAATACAGATATTTAAACACAAAACAAATATTATATAGACAATCAAATAAAACAAAACATATGTATCAATTGACTTTCTCCGAAACTGACCCAGAGACAACAACACATTGGAGATTATTCCACATGACAGGGTCCTGGTAGGAAAAGGCAGATTTACACAACTCTGTGGATACACGTGGAGTCTCCATCATTAACCAACCCTGTCATTGTTGTAATCAGATTTTCTATATTCAAATTAAGTAAGGCTTTATAAACAAAAACAGAATAATGAAGCGACCTACAGTTGAAGTTGGAAGTTTACATACACCTTAGCCAAATACATTTAAAATCAGTTTTTCACAATTCCTGACATTTAATCCTAGTAAAAATGACCTGTCTCAGGTCAGTAAGTATCACCACTTTATTTTAAGAAGGTGAAATGTCAGAATAATAGTAGAGAGAATTAATTATTTCAGCTTTTATTTATTTCATCACATTCCCAGTGGGATAGAAGTTTACATACACTCAATTAGTATTTGGTAGCATTGCCTTTAAATTGTTTAATAAGTTGGGTGAATTTTGGCCCATTCCTCCTGACAGAGCTGGTGTAAATGAGTCAGGTTTCTAGGCCTCCTTGCTTGCACACGCTTTTTCAGTTCTGCCCACAAATTTTCTGTAGGATTGAGGTCAGGGCTTTGTGATGGCGACTCCAATACCTTGACTTTGTTGTCCTTAAGCCATTTTGCCCCAACTTTAGAAGTATGCTTGGCGTTATTGTCCATTTGGAAGACCCATGTGCGACCAAGCTTTAACGATCCTCATGTTGCCATCTATTTTGTGAAGTGCACCAGCCCCTCTTGCAGCAAAGCACCCCCACAACATGATGCTGTCACCCCCATGCTTCACAGTTGGGATGGTTTTCTTCGGCTTGCAAGCCTCCCCCTTTCTCCTACAAACATAATGATGGTCATTATGGCCAAACAGTTCTATTTTTGTTTCATCAGACCAGAGGATATTTCTCCAAAAGTACGATCTTTGTTCTCATATGCGTAGTCTGGCTTTTTTATGGCGGTTTTGGAGCAGTGGTTTCTTCCTTGCTGAGCGGCCTTTCAGGTTATGTCGATATAGGACTCGTTTTTATTGTGGATATAGATACTTTTGTACCTTTTGTTTCCTCCAGCATCTTCACAAGGTCCTTTGCTGTTGTTCTGGTATTGATTTGTACTTTTCCTACCAAAGTACGTTTATCTCTAGATGACAGAACGTGTCTCCTTCCTGAGCGGTATGACGACGGCGTGGTCCCATGGTGTTCATACTTGCGTACTATTGTTTGTACAGATGAACGTGGTACCTTCAGGCGTTTGTACATTTCTCCTAAGGATGAACCAGACTTGTGGATATGTACATTTTTTTCTGATGTCTTGGCTGATTTCTTTTGATTTTCCCATGATGTCAAGCAAAGAGGCACTGAGTTTGAAGGTAGACCTTGAAATACATCCATAGGTACACCTCCAATTGACTCAAATTATGTCAATTAGCCTATCAGAAGCTTCTAAAGCCATGACATCATTTTCTGGAATTTTTCAAGCTATTTAAAGGCACAGTCAACTTAGTGTATGTAAACTTCTGACCCACTGGAATTGTGATACAGTGAATTATAAGTGAAATAATTTGTCTGTAAACAATTGTTGGAAAAATTCATTGTGTCATGCCAAAGTAGATGTCCTAAACAACTTGCCAAAACTACAGTTTGTTAACGAGAAATGTGTGGAGTGGTTGAAAACCAATTTATATTGACTCCAATCTAAGTGTATGTAAACTTCCGACTTCAACTGTACGTGTTTATAGCGAGGTCCAACCAACTTGGTGATAAAGTATGTGTCAGCGTTGTGTGTATGGGTGGCAGGGAAGTCAGGCGCAGGAGAGTCATAATAGAGTGTAAATGGAGTCTTTTAATAAATGTCCACGTAACATGCTCCATAACACTCAATTGTACAGACATAAACAAACATGGGTACGAGGACCCATCGCACACCTATACAACAAAAACTACACTGACAATAAAACAATCTCTGACAAAGACATGAGGTGAAACAGGGTTAAATACACAACAGGTAATGAATGGGATTGAAACCAGGTGTGTGGGAAGACAAGACAAAACCAATGGAAAATGAAAAATGGATCAATGATGGCTAGAAGACCGGTGACGTCGACGCTGAGCACCGCCCGAACAAGGAGAGGCAACGACTTCGGAGAAGTCGTGACAGTATGCAGTGGTGAGTGTCTGTCAGATGTTTTACCTTGAAGTGCACTATGATATATTGTGTCCAAGGGCTTCATAACCCTGTTAGCTGCATTCATGTTTATAATATCACCATCATCTATAACAGGAATGAATGAAGACTGAATTATCTGTTTTCTACTATTTAATGAAAGGCAAGCTCTATTCCTACAGGAGAAGCCCAACTTAACTCTTCCTTTCTTGACTAACTCGTCAACATGCTTTTTAAAACATACCTTTTCATCAATCCAGATGACCAGATAGTTATAGGCGGGGACACGATCAATAAGGGCACCATCTGACGTACTTATGCACAAATCATCAGTTACATTATTACATAATTAGGAAAATATCATGTACTTGGATTTACCAGCGTCTTGTACCAACTTCAGGTCAACTAAGGCTTTCTGCAAGGTAGTAAAAGCAGACTGAAGAGTCCGAGCCTGAGCTGCCGTAGGGGCAGTAGCATATACAACAGTGTCAACAGTGTTAATATTGGGTTTGCAGGTTATGTACACAGAGAGTGTAAACCAGCCAAATAGCTTCTCAAATTGTCCATATTTTGCAAGACAATTGATATAGCCCGGGACTCAAACAAATGGTGCTTGTAGACAATGCAGCTTTTAAAGGTAATGGTACCACGTTCGTGGAGATGGTATTCAAGGTAAATGCTGCACATGTCGGCTCATTAAATGTCAAGGGTAGCAAAGTATTGATTGAATCCCGGCATTAATGTACTTGTTGTAAATAGACCTAGTGTCATTCTGTTTAAACTTTAGCATGACATTTTATTGGCAGAGAGACCGGCAATTTAGCTGGTTAATACCGAAATAGACTGGCGCCAAACGTTTGCATGTGTTTCTCTTGAAATTATGAAATATTATTTTGCTTGAAAGTTACTATGAAGATATTTTTGGGTTGATGAGATTAAATACATCCTTAATTATGATCTCCCTGTCAGTCTGTCTTCTTTAAAGAGGTTAATTAATGGATATGTCTGTATATTTGTAATAAATAATAACAATAACTATAATAACAAATACAATTACATATATATTATATTTTTCCATGAAATCAATGGTCAGATCCAGCTATAATGGTGTCATAACATTTACATTGAAGTCTTCTACCCTGACCACCATGTTGTGTAACTAGGGCCTGGAGTTTATCCTGACTTTTTGACCTGACCTGGTTTGGAGAAACTCAGGGCCCTATCCATCCATAACACATTCTACACAGCTCAACATATTCTCTTCAACCATACTAAACATCACTTAGTGTTGTCATAACCAGTGGAAAACATTTGCATGTCAGGTGTGGTCCATTAAGCCAGGTGATGGGCAGAATTAGGTGTCTTGGTGGGGGTGGCTGAGGGTTTGGTTGTAGGGGAGGGGGTGTGTGTGCGTACGTACGGGAGGGAGGGAGGGAGTCAGGGGGGAGCGAGGGAGCGGCGGAGGGCAGGAGGGAGCAAAAGTTAGAGAGAGAGAGAGAGAGAGACGTGTCCTCTCTGTTTGGAGGGAGGTTAAAAAGGTTAAGTTAAGGTTCAAGAACTAATTCTGAATGGTTAAGGTGAGAGTTAAAGCTTGAGATAGGGTTCAAATAAAAAGTGTCCCCGACTGATCACGAGTCATGGGATTACGCTCATAACCCCCAACCAAAGCGTACTTGATGGTATTGCGCTCCCTGTTGCCCCTAGTGGCCGGTTTAAAAGGCATTTCCCGACATCCTCAGGACATGGATAGGCATCCAATCTCCCTGTGGACACTGGACTGTATCAGGTGTATCAGGTGTCTCTGAGGAAGAGGTAACTGAATCGTTCCAAGAATAGATTGGCTTTTGGGTAATGTAATTTTGTAAAAATGCATAATTTCTTTCATCTCATTAGAACATTCCAAAATATGGAAAACAATTTTTTTCTAATCTCCAGAGAAAATGACTTTCAACGGTGACAATTAAAGTAACAGTGTTGACCGTTGAATGCACGCTTAACAAAAATAATTGTACTTGTTATTTCCCTACAATCTGACACTCCTCTTGTCAGTACTCTGGTCGACTTCTAAAATGGATACATGTACCCTACATTTTTATTTTTTATTTTAGTTCAACTTTATTTAACTAGGGCTCTAGTCAAAAGTAGTGCACTTTATAAGGAATTGGGTACCATTGTAGATACACTGTGGTCTACATCCGCAGGTTGAGATGACACGACAAGCAGGTGTGGCAGGGCAGGGCAGAGATTTGGATATTTAGTGTGAGGTCATCAGTTCCAGTACCTGTGACAGACACAACCCACCACACCTCAGAGGACAGAGACACTGCATCAATAGGCTACAGGTGAGTTAAATAGTTTCATTTGTATTTTTAAATTATAATAATAATTTTTCATTTAGAATTTAATTTATCTCAACTGAGAAATATTGTAATATTAGCAATTTATACAAATATATCGACATATTTTGATATTTCGTCATGTTTACAAAGTGATCATCTCTATTGATTATATGATCTACAAAGGATTGTAAGAGAGTATCTTTATTAATTTAGCTTCATTAGGTTTTGTGTGTGCTTCATTGTGATTTTGGCACAGCTGCACACCTAGTTGATGGTACTCAGTGTTTTTAGTACATTTTTCAACCAATGTAAAAAATAATCTGTCATTACCAGAATAATACTATCAACACCCTATTGCCTTGGGTACAGAATGATTATATGTGCATATATAAGATGAGTAAAGACTGCAATTATAGCAAGATAAATAGTTTACATGATCATGTTGCTTGTAAAAATGTCCTCCCCTGTTTCTGTATCCCTCCCTCTCCATCTCTCTCTCTCTCTCCCTTTCTATCCCTTCCTTTCCCTCTCTCTTCCTCTCTGATTCCCTCCTTCCCCCATCCTCTCTTTCTTTTGCTCTATTTTTTGGTGTGCTTTCTTGTGGTTCTAACTAGACTGCACACCTAGTTGACAGGATTCAGTGTTTCATATGTTTTTCAAACAGGGTAAAGAATAAGTGTCTTTACCAGACACCCTATTAGACTGGTAACAGAATGATTATATGTACATATATAATATGAATAAAGACTGATATTATAGACAGAGAAATACAATGCATGAACCTGTTGTTTATATAACAATCCTCTCTCTCTCTCTCTCTCTCTCTCTCTCTCTCTCTCTCTCTCTCTCTCTCTCTCTCTCTCTCTCTCTCTCTCTCTACAGATCTCAAGAACTTTCTCACATTACAGTTACAAACACCGTTGAGATGAACTTGACTAAAGTCAATGATACGCCCACATCTCCTCCTATCTTCATCATTGATCCTGGTATAAAGCCTTTCCTTGCAGCATACTTATTCCCCTTTCTTACTGCTTCCTTTTCAATCAACATCATCCTGGGTCTCCCCACTAATGTCTACATCCTGTGGCTGATACTGACTGGAGCTGGAGGGACGATGGCCTCAGAGTTCTTCTCTCTCAACCTGACCGTGTCTGAGATCATCTTCTGCCTCTTTAACTCTGTCAGCATGGCTGAACTCTACACCCAGTCTGATTTTATCGCAAAAGTTGCTGTTTTTTCCTATGGGTTTGTTTTCACTGGTCGTCCCCTGTTCCAGTGCTGTATCTGTTTGGAGCGCTACCTGGCGGTGGTCCATCCTGTGGTCTTCCTGAAGTACAAACCCCTGAGATACAGGGTGGGGTGTTGTAGTGTTGTCTGGCTGATGGTTCTTGTGTCCTGCTGTCTATATTTGTTTTCTAGCTATACACCAGTGTTATTCTACTCTATATTTATCCAATCACTGATCCATTTTTCTCTGATGTCATTCTGCTGCCTCTCAGTTCTATGGGCTCTGAAACGTCCAGGGCCGGGAGATGGGGACAGGGAGGGGACAAACAGCATTAAGATGAAGGCCTTTAAGATCATTTTGATTATCCTGGTGTATGCTACAGTGTCTCAACTCCCAATGGCATTGATGGCACAGACTAAAAGTTACATTCACTACATTAACTTTTTTACAGGCATGTCTATTTGTTTGTGCATTGTTATAATCTCTGGGTTTGTGCAGCCCCTCCTCTACCTCCACAGGGTTGGGAAGCTGCCCTGCATCAGAAGTCTCTAAGACATGAAGTTCAATCTCTTCAAACATTAGTGCTTTAGAAAATGTACAATATGTCATTATATTTATGTTCTATGTTTTTTCATATTCATTTGTGATGGTTTTCCAATGCATGATGTTTGAATCTATTTCCAACGTAATCAGTAGACTAGAAAGTGATGGTTTGATTACCCGCCCTGTTGATTTTGTTTGGTAATATTGAGTCTGTAGTTGATATACTCACATGGACTGTAAACCAGCACAAGCACTTCTCAAATCTTCCATTTTTAGCAAGAAAATGTGGATATATATGGCCGGGATTCAATTCGATCTCACTTATAGACAATGCAGCTTTTGAATTCAATGGTACTGCGTTCGGGGAGATGACATTGAAGGTAATCGCTGCACATCGGCTCAATTAGAAATGTCCAATGTCAAGCGTTTTATAGCGTTGTTTGCATTGAATCCCAGCTATAATGTACTTGTAAAAAGACCTGGTGTCATTCTGTTTCAACTTTAGCGTGATATTCATTGGAAGAGATCATTCAGTTGACTAAGGCAGAAAAAGACTGCCACCAAACATGTGTTTTCTCTTGAAATGATAGATGATGATTGTGCTTGAAAGTTACAATGTAGATATTGTTGAGGATGATGAGATTAAATACATACTTATTAAGGATCTCCCAGACTGTCTGTCGTCTTTAAAGATGATACACAAAGGATATGTCAAATCAAATCAAATTTTATTTGTCACATACACATGGTTAGCAGATGTTAATGCGAGTGTAGCGAAATGCTTGTGCTTCTAGTTCCGACAATGCAGTAATAACAAGTAATCTAACTAACAATTCCAAAACTACTGTCTTGTACACAGTGTAAGGGGATAAATAATATGTACATAAGGATATATGAATGAGTGATGGTACAGAGCAGCATAGGCAAGATACAGTAGATGGTATCGAGTACAGTATGTACAAATGAGATGAGTATGTAAACAAAGTGGCATAGTTTAAAGTGGGTAGTGATACATGTATTACATAAGGATACAGTCGATGATATAGAGTACAGTATATACGTATGCATATGAGATGAATAATGTAGGGTAAGTAACATTATATAAGGTAGCATTGTTTAAAGTGGCTAGTGATATATTTACATCATTTCCCATCAGTTCCCATTATTAAAGTGGCTGGAGTTGAGTCAGTGTCAGTGTGTTGGCAGCAGCCACTCAGTGTTAGTGGTGGCTGTTTAACAGTCTGATGGCCTTGAGATAGAAGCTGTTTTTCAGTCTCTCGGTCCCAGCTTTGATGCACCTGTACTGACCTCGCCTTCTGGATGATAGCGGGGTGAACAGGCAGTGGCTCGGGTGGTTGATGTCCTTGATGATCTTTATGGCCTTCCTGTGACATCGGGTGGTGTAGGTGTCCTGGAGGGCAGGTAGTTTGCCCCCGGTGATGCGTTGTGCAGACCTCACTACCCTCTGGAGAGCCTTACGGTTGAGGGCGGTGCAGTTGCCATACCAGGCGGTGATACAGCCCGCCAGGATGCTCTCGATTGTGCATCTGTAGAAGTTTGTGAGTGCTTTTGGTGACAAGCCGAATTTCTTCAGCCTCCTGAGGTTGAAGAGGCGCTGCTGCGCCTTCTTCACGATGCTGTCTGTGTGAGTGGACCAATTCAGTTTGTCTGTGATGTGTATGCCGAGGAACTTAAAACTTGCTACCCTCTCCACTACTGTTCTATCGATGTGGATAGGGGGGTGTTCCCTCTGCTGTTTCCTGAAGTCCACAATCATCTCCTTAGTTTTGTTGACGTTGAGTGTGAGGATATTTTCCTGACACCACACTCCGAGGGCCCTCACCTCCTCCCTGTAGGCCGTCTCGTCGTTGTTGGTAATCATGCCTACCACTGTTGTGTCGTCCGCAAACTTGATGATTGAGTTGGAGGCGTGCGTGGCCACGCAGTCGTGGGTGAACAGGGAGTACAGGAGAGGGCTCAGAACGCACCCTTGTGGGGCCCCAGTGTTGAGGATCAGCGGGGAGGAGATGTTGTTGCCTACCCTCACCACCTGGGGGCGGCCCGTCAGGAAGTCCAGTACCCAGTTGCACAGGGCGGGGTCGAGACCCAGGGTCTCGAGCTTGATGACGAGCTTGGAGGGTACTATGGTGTTGAATGCCGAGCTGTAGTCGATGAACAGCATTCTCACATAGGTATTCCTCTTGTCCAGATTGGTTAGGGCAGTGTGCAGTGTGGTTGAGATTGCATCGTCTGTGGACCTATTTGGGCGGTAAGCAAATTGGAGTGGGTCTAGGGTGTCAGGTAGGGTGGAGGTGATATGGTCCTTGACTAGTCTCTCAAAGCACTTCATGATGACGGATGTGAGTGCTACGGGGCGGTAGTCGTTTAGCTCAGTTACCTTAGCTTTCTTGGGAACAGGAACAATGGTGGCCCTCTTGAAGCATGTGGGAACAGCAGACTGGTATAGGGATTGATTGAATATGTCCGTAAACACACCGGCCAGCTGGTCTGCGCATGCTCTGAGGGCGCGGCTGGGAATGCCGTCTGGGCCTGCAGCCTTGCGAGGGTTAACACGTTTAACACGTCTACTGTCTGAGTGTTTATGTGGGAAAATAATAGATTTTTTGCAATGTATCGAAATAATGTATGGAAATAATGCATTGTAATAACATTGTGCAGGTTCCTGCAAGACATTGTGTAGTTTCGCACCATACAAGGGGTAAATAGTGTGAGAAAAGTGAGAGACAGGCAGACAGGCAGAGAGACAGACAGGTTCTTGGTGCTATGTTGAAACAGCAGGCCCAGGGTGGAGAAAGACAGACAGGTTCTTGGTGCTATGTTGAAACAGCAGGCCCAGGGTGGAGAAAGACAGACAGGTTCTTGGTGCTATGTTGAAACAGTAGGCCCAGGGAGGAGGAAGACACACAGCAAACCTTTTTGTTTAATTTTGACTTGTTTTCACCTATACACACACTTTTCCACACTTTTAATACACTCGTGTCCATTGGACCGGAACACCTCATATGTAATATAAATGTGTAGGTGGGTGCACAGTGAGCACTCAATGAAAATGTGTTCTTTTACATGTTCTTCACCCAAAAGGCCAATGAGTCTCAGGGTGAAAAAAATATTCATTGTAGAATTGTTATTTTAGTAAACATTGAAAATGGGTCCCACAGACCCGAACACCACACAAGGGTTCAATTATCTTCATACTACAGAGAAGGAAAGGGGGATATTTTCTTCCACCAATAAACATCAGTGATATGAATTCACACTAATAGATCATGGTATAGAATTCTCACTTGCTATCTCTCTCCATCTTCATCCCTGATCCATGATCCATCCATGACTTCTGAACTTCATTGATTAGCTAACTGCTTACCTTTCTTGATTTATTTAGTTTTCTTAGATTTCCTGATGTAAACGTATTCAGCATTTAGCTGCCATGCATACTGAAACTAAACTAAAGTAATCTTTCATTCTCTCCAGTCCTTCCTCTGAAGATATTAGAACCCCAGTGGAAATGCCTCCTCCTATTCCTCTGAAAATGCTGGGATTCCCATGCCAGTAACCTTCCTGTTTAAGTATCCATCAGCATGGTCTACTTTGTGCTCGGCGTACCCATCTTCCTGTTTAAGTATCCATCAGCATGGTCTACTTTGTGCTCGGCGTACCCATCTTCCTGTTTAAGTATCCATCAGCATGGTCTACTTTGTGCTCGGCGTACCCATCTTCCTGTTTAAGTATCCATCAGCATGGTCTACTTTGTGCTCGGCGTACCCATCTTCCTGTTTAAGTATCCATCAGCATGGTCTACTTTGTGCTCGGCGTACCCATCTTCCTGTTTAAGTATCCATCAGCATGGTCTACTTTGTGCTCGGCGTACCCATCTTCCTGTTTAAGTATCCATCAGCATGGTCTACTTTGTGCTCGGCGTACCCATCTTCTTATTCGTCATGTAGCTGACCGCTACTGTCAACTCTTTGTCACTGAGATCTTCATTTCAAACATGGCCGCCACTTAGCTCATCATCTGCCTGTGATTTCTGGTCGTAACCACTGTCCACTTCTCGTCTCTGACCTTCTACACTAGGTAGAAACCATCGTCTTCCCTTATGCTGTCGTCTACTGCAGCTGCCCCCGTTCTACTGCTGTATATGTTTTGAGCGCATCCTAGCGGTAGTCCACCCTGTGGTCTTCCAGAAGTTCAAATCCATGAGGTACACGGTGGGGTCGGTGACAATGGTCCAAAGAGATGTAGCAGCGTTCACCTGTTTTTGACACTTACCTCCCTGAGTTCCTGTTTCTGGATACAACATCCTCTTGGTGATAGTTGATCTGTTCTGCAGCCTTTCCATCCTCCCCATCTTGAAGCACCCCGAGTCGGGGCAGGGAGAGACGGAGAGAAGAGGAGGATGAAGGGGAGGAGGAGAGTGGACTCAGCGGAAGAATGTGCCTGCTCCCGTTCATCATCATTTACTTCCTGTTTGGAAATGTGAATGATTATGTGTACTCTGTCATTGACAGTGTTACAATGTTCTTCACTTGTGCCTGTGGGTTGGTGCAGCCCCTCCCTTGTCTCCACAGGGCTGGGAAACCGCCCTGTAGCGGAGGTCTCTGAGGAAAAGGTGACACCAGGCCTCCCATTCATTTTAAGCTTTTCATTCTCTTCATAGATACAATCTTAGATCATGAAAATGTTGTTAATCTGTCAAATACTGTTTTAAAGGATCTTAAATACTTTGTCTTGCCTGGCAAGTGGCACTAGTAGAATAGTTCCAAAACTACTAACCCTGCCCATCTGGCACCCCAGGGCTCCGGGGTGACGTTTCCATCTCGCACTATGTGAAGTTTCCTCTAGGTACAGATCTAGGATCAGCTTCCACCCCCCCAATCATAGCCTTAACCATTATTGGGGAAGGTGCTAAACTGACCCAAGGTTAGTGTTTAGGAGCAACGTTAACCTCCTGCCACACCAGTCTAGATCAGAGCTGTTCAATGTCTGTCCTGGAAGGACTAAATACTTCTGGTTTTCATCCTCTCCGTCTAATAAGGGACTATTTCAGACCTGGGACACCAGTTGAGTGCAATTACCTTTCAGTCTTCCAGGACCAGAATTGAACAGCCCTGGTCTAGAGCACAGTTCCACGTATTTAAAATACTCCAAATAGTATTTGAAACCAGGTCTGTTGAGATGCTGTGTCTAACCTCTAATCAGGGGCCCATCTAGAGCAGATAGAAACTGAAGATGTTCATCTTTAATCTTTGATTGTAAATCACTTCTGATCTGATTTTTATCATCTTGTTTTATCCTCCTTATAAGAAAACAACCCCAATTGTTCATTTTGTTTCACAGTAGTTTGTTACCCAACGGATTTCCCTTTATTACTCTTCCTCAAAACAAAACTTTTTCTAACTGTTCATTTGTTATTTGGAGTGAAATGTGTTTTTAGTTTATTATAATTTGGAGGTTTTTAAGAGGGTCTTGACTGACCAAGTTGTCATGTACCTGCTTTAAAACAACAGTGCATCTTATATGCCTACAAACTGACACTCCTCTTGTTGGTGCTCTAGTCGGCGTCTGAAATGGCACCCTATACCCTATATAGTGCACTTCTTTTGACCAGTGCACATAGTGAATATGGTGCCATTTTGGATGCACGTGTCTCTCAGGTGTGGCAGAGCAGGACAGGGTTGGCAGAGATTTGTATATGCAGTAGTAGCTCCAGCACCACAGACACAACCACACCACACAATAGGAGAGAGGGACGCTGCGTCAGTACAGGTTAGCAAAACCTTTGGTTTTTATCAGTTTATGGAGCTTGTGGCCAAATACATTAGATTTGAAATATGTGAAATATTGGCAATTTATGCAGATTTATTGACACATTTCATATTTCGTCAGGTTTACAAAGTGACCATCTCTATTGCATATATTACCTACAAAGGATTGTAAAGAGAGCATCTTTCTTAATTTAGCTCCATCAGGTTTTTTGCTGTCTATGGTACTCAGCATTTTACATTTATTTTTCAACCAGCAGAATGACTTAACTTAACACCCTATTGGTCCAAAAAGCTTCTGAACAGCTTCTACCCCCAAGCCATAAGACTGCTGAAGAGCTAATCAAATGGCTACCCAGACTCGCTACTGTTATTTTATTGTTGCTCTTTAATTATTTGTTATTTTTCTATTTTTTCTAAAAAAAAAAAATGTAAAAAAAAATATTTATTAAATCGTTTTTTAGCAATTATTTTTTCTTAAAACTGCATTGTTGGTTATTAAGGGCTCCTTTCTAGGGAGTTTTTCCTATCCACCGTGCTTCTACACCTGCATTGCTTGCTGTTTGGGGTTTTAGGCTGGGTTTCTGTACAGCACTTTGAGATATCAGCTGATGTACGAAGGGCTATATAAATACATTTGATTTGATTTGATTTGATTTGGCTAGTAAGGCTTGCTTTCTTGTAAGTAAGCATTTCAATGTAAGCTCTACACCTGTTGTATTCGGCGCTTGCGATGAATATAATTTGATTTGATTATATATTGCAGTGGTTATAGAAGGACTTTATGTGCATATATAATATGAATAAAGACTGATATTATAGCGAAAATAAATACTTTGCATGATACTGTTTCTTGATTATGATTATCTCTCTCTCTCTCTCTCTCTCTCTCTCTCTCTCTCTCGCTCTCGCTCTCGCTCTCCCTCTCTCTCTCTCTCTCTCTCTCTCTCTCTCTCCCTGTTCATGTCTCCCTCCCTCTCTCCCTCTCTCTCTCTCTCTCTCTCTCTCTCTCTCTCTCTCTCTCTCTCTCTCCCTGTTTATCTCTCTCTCCCTCTCCCTCTCTCTCTCTCTCTTTGGCTCTTTCCCTTACAGATCCCAAGAATTACAGTTTCACGCATCATTAAGATGAAAGTATATGAAGTCAATGATACGTCCAACCCTCCTACGATCGCCCTCATTGATCCGGGTGTACAGTGTGTGAATGTGGCACATTATATCCCCATGCTTACTGCTTCCTTTTCAATCAACATCATCCTGGGTCTCCCAACCAATGTCTACATCCTCTGGCTGATACTGACTGGAGCTGGAGGGACGATGGCCTCAGAGTTCTTCTCTCTCAACCTGACCGTGTCTGAGATCCTCTTCTGCCTCTTTAATACCGTCAGCGTGGCTGATCTCTACACCCAGTCTGATTTTGTCCACAAAGCTTCTCATTTTTCTTTTGGGTTAGTATTCTCTGGCTGTCCCCTGTTCCAGTGCTGTATCTGTGTGGAGCGCTACCTGGCGGTGGTCCACCCTGTGGTCTTCCTGAAGTACAAACCCCTGAGATACAGGGTGGGGTGTTGTAGTGTTGTCTGGCTGATGGTTCTTGGGTCTTGCTGTCTATGTTTGTCTGAGTTGTTTTCACCACCTTTTGTTTACTCTCTCTTTGTCCAGACAATGATCTATGTTTTGCTGATGTCATTCTGCTGCCTCTCAGTTCTCTGGGCTCTGAAACGTCCAGGGCCGGGGGATGGGGACAGGGAGGGGACAAACAGCATTAAGATGAAGGCCTTTAAGATAATTTTGATTATCCTTGTTTATGCTGTGGTGTCTCAACTCCCAGTGGCATTGATGGCTCAGACTCAAAGTTACATTTCATGTATAGAGTTTTTTTCAGGAACGGCCTTTTGTTTCTGCCTCCATGTCATCTCTGGGTTTGTGCAGCCCCTCCTCTACCTCCACAGGGTTGGAAAGCTGCCCTGTATCAGAGGACTCTAAGATAAAAAGTTAAATCGCTTCGCCCCATTAGTGCCTTTGTCACGTTCTGACCTCTATTTCCATTGTTTTGTATTTATTTAGTATGGTCAGGGCGTGAGTTGGGGTGGGCAGTCTATGTTTGTTTTTCTATGATTTGGGGATTTCTATGTTTCGGCCTAGTATGGTTCTCAATCAGAGGCAGGTGTCATTAGTTGTCTCTGATTGAGAATCATACTTAGGTAGCCTGGGTTGCACTGTTTGTTTGTGGGTGATTGTCTATGTTGATTGCTTGTTTCAGCGCAGTTCTCATTAGCTTCACGGTTGTTATTTCGTTTATTGTTTTTGTATAGGGTTTCAGTGTTCAGTGTTTTCTTTATTAAAATTAATGATGAACACATACCACGCCGCATTTTGGTCCTCCGATCCATCTCGCCTCTCATCTTCAGATGAAGAGGAGGACGACCGTGACAGCCTTAAAGAATGTACGATATGTCATTATATTTATGTTTTTCCATAATCATTTGTGAATTGAAATATATGATTTTTTCCTAAACTGATTGTATTGTTTTCCAATGCCTGATGTTTGAATGCATTTCCAATGTAATCAGGGGCCTAAAAAGCAGGGGTTGGGACCAGTTCATAGAACAGAACAGAAAAATCAGAAAGTTTTCGAGGAACCGAGTCCAAACCGGGAACGAAACTGATCTATACTGTTCTAGAACAGAAACGTTATTTTAAAAAGCATGAGAACTGATTAGTAATGCTCTTTTACATTCCAGGATGCTTTTTTTATGTCCGCAAAAACGCTCTCAAAGCGCTTTTACAAATCCCTGACTTTGTCACTCAGAAACATATTACAGTGTTTACCTGACTTCCATCTGAAAATACTTGCCAGTGAGTGTGTAGGCAAGCTGCCCTACCCCTCCTGAAGCATAGTTTAGTAGTTTCCTGAAATTACAAACATGATTTGGTTAAGGGCGCTGTACTGCAGCGCCAGCTGTGCCATCAGAGACTCTGGGTTCGCGCCCAGACCCTGTCGTAACCGACCGGGAGGTCCGTGGGGCGACGCACAATTGGCCTAGCGTGCTCCGGGTTAGGGAGGGCTTGGCCGGTTGGGATGTCCTTGTCTCATCGTGCACCAGCGACTCCTGTGGCGGGCCGGGCGCAGTGCGAGCTAACCAAGGTGCACGGTGTTTCCTCCGACACATTGGCGCGGCTGGCTTCTGGGTTGGATGCGCGCTGTGTTAAGAATCAGTGCGGTTGTGTATCGGAGGACGCATGATTTTCAACCTTTGTCTCTCCCGAGCCCGTACGGGAGTTGTAGCGATGAGACAAGATAGTAGCTACTAAAAACAATTGGATACAACGAAATTGGGGAGAAAAAGGGGTAAAAATAAGTTCAAAGACATTCACAGTTCCTTCATAGAAGCCTCTCCTCCGTAGGTATAATTCTGTGGGTCTATTTCAGATAATGCATGTCTTTGCAAAAAGAAGCACAGCGCTTCAAGCCAAGCTTCCTCCTGCTCCACCCTTTTTCGCTCTCTCCACACCTGCAAAATTTCAGACGCATCTCACGCCTTACACACACCTTTGTCCAATGCATGTAAAAAGTTTTCCCGCTCCATAGCAAGCTGCTCTATCCGCACTGATTGGTTAAGTCATTTAATGTCGATCTAAATGTAAAAAATAAATACAAATCAGAGGTTTTAAAAAGTAAATCACTTTTTTTTTTCAACCGGTTGAGAACTTTATTTTGATGGTCAGAAAAGAGGAACAGGAACAAAAAAAATATGATTCTATTCATAACGAAACAATTGGAAAATGATTTTGGTACCAACCCCTGCTAGAAAATGATGGTTGGATTCCTCCCGCTGTAGATTTTGTTTTGATAATATTGGGTCATTTAGTTTATGTATTCACACAGTGTAAACCAGGCCAAGTCCATAATTAGATATATAGACCGAGCTTTAAACCGATCTAGCAGGTAGACAATGCAGCTTTTAGAGGCAACCTAACCGTGTTCATGGAGATGGTAATCAAGGTAAACACTGCACATGTCGGCTCAATTGGAAATTACCTTTAAATATCAATAGCGCTACAGCATGGTTTCACATTCAGCTGGCTAATGCAGAAACAGACTGGCACCAAACATTTACATGTGTTTTCTCGTGAAATGATGGATAATGATCGTGCTTGAAAGTTCAAATGTAAATATTGTTGGGTTGATGGGATTAAATACATTATTAATAAGGATCTCCCTGTCCCTCTGTCTTCTACAAAAAAGGAAAGATAAAGGATATGTGTGTAAATTTATAATAAATCATTACAATAATTGCAATAACAAATAAAATAATAATATTTCAAGTCAATGATCAGGTCCCACAATTATGGTATCATAAAATTGCATTAAATAACAGTGAATACTTCTGTATTGGCTGCCATATTGTGTAACTAGGGACTGGAGTTATTCATTAACTTTTAACCTGCCCTGGTTTGGGAAAACTCAGGCCCCTATCAATCCATAACACATTCTACAAAGCACAGCAATATTCTCTTCTGAACATCACTTAGTGTTGTCATAACCAGTGTAAAACACTTGCATGTCAGGTGTGGTCCATTGAGTGAGGGGATGGGCAGCATCAGTTTACAGACAGGAGCAACACACATGTCTTGGTGGTGGTGTAAACCTGATCCTAAGCTCGATCTTAAGACTGATACATCTAAAGTAGACATCTCCTCTGCCGGCTCTATGACTACAACTGGTGGCAAGGACAGACTGTGGGAACTACATGTATGATCTCTGGTTGACAGGACTCACTGTCTCAGTCAGGATTAAAAGGTTGAGAAGGGACAGGGGTCGATACTAAACAGGAGGACTCACTGTCTCAGTCAGTATTAAAGGTTGAGAAGGGACAGGGATCGATACTAAACAGGAGGACTCACTGTCTCAGTCAGGAGTGTTGCTTATAGGACAAGTCCAGGTCGTCCCTCCCTTATTCAGTCCATTCACTTCCAATTGGCACCTAATGAACATGACCCTGATCTGCCCTTTATTCTGAGGTAACTTGCCTATGCCTTGCCACAGGAGTAAAAATACAACAGGCAAGCCAGCTCTTAGGTAGAATAGTGCTTGAGATATGGTAGCCAGCCCACTGCATTTGCAGAGTAGTAGTTGATAAGTGGTCAATGATTGGTAACCTGGTTTACATAGATTAGTAGTTGTGGTCATTGTAGATGGGTGGTTGTGGTGAGGTTAGATAACCAGTTGTATCTAGATAAGTTGTAGATATGGTAACCAGTAGATGACTAGATGTTAAACTGTGGTAGAGGAGAACTCAAAAAAATCAAATGATGGTACATTCTTAGAAAAAAAAGAAGAACTTTGAATCTCTGCGAACGTAGAACCATAGGGGAACCCTTTTTGGTGATGGGTAGAACCCTCTATGTAAGGTTCTTCAAATAACCCCCCTTCAAAAAAATGGTTTTGCTTTGTCATTATTTTGTGTAGATTGATGAGAAGATGAAAAAAATGATGATTTTTAGAATAAGGCTGTAACATAACAAAATGTGGAAAAAGTGAAGGGGTCTGAATACTTTCTGAATGCACTGTATAAGAAAAATCAGGAATGTATTTCCATCATAGTGTAAGAAAAATGTTTAAACCCCCTAGAGTCGATTTCCGCGGCAAACGAAAATCTAATCCAATATACTAAATATATTTGTACGTTTTTTTTAAATCCCTTTCAAAATCTTAAACTAGAGTTATCTGTTTGTTTTTTTGACTATCTGTTGAATTGTTTTAAGAAGGCCATAGCAAGGATCATTAGGCTATTTGATTTGGAATTTTAAGAAGTAATTGAAAAATCTATACAATGATTTGATGAAACATTGAATTTGTCCTTACTGTCATTAACTGGTACAGAGGAACCTTCAGAGGAGTCTAATGAGGCGGTGGATGTCCTAGAGCAAAACAACCAGGATGTACGTGTTCGTGAGACACTTACCTTTCCACATATTAGTGTGTAGCCCAAACTGTCCGGATGCTACAGACAGAAGTTGGCAGATCGGATGTACTGACTTCAGACAAGTCCTGCTTGTGTGGGGGTCGTAAAGCAAAACAGAGAACACCATTGTGTTTGTGAGAGTCCCTTCTTTTCATAGAGGGGTCAATATTATTTAGGCCAAACCGTTCTGACGCTATAGATTCTATTTTCTCATGGTCTGACAAACACAGCTCTAGCTCTACCACCTTTCACCACAGATGCAGAAGTACGACATCGATGGATTGAGAGCCATACAATGCAACAACAAAAAACAGTTTTCTCTATTTTAAACTGACGGATTGTGATGGGGATTGTTTTATTATGCTAATTAGATTTCCACGGGGCCACAGGGAATTCACTCTAGGGGGTAAAATCTTGCACTATGATTTTTTACATTCAAAGCAACTGGGGAAAAACCCATAGCAGACATTAATGTCACCTTAGCTTGAAAAATAACTTCTGAGTGATAGGAAGCACGAGCACCAATCAGCCTACACCACGGTGCACACACCCGTCATCACTATGACAACTAGTGTAGACATGTGTAGACATCTGATTTGGTCACTAGTAACTTGCTGTTTGGACAGTCAGTATTCCAAAACTGATTTGAAAAACAAAACTGAGTTGAGAATTAAAGCCTGAAGTGTGAAAAGGATTCACAAAACCTCCTGAATCAATCACAGACTGTGTATGGCCATTAGGTCCTGACAAACACAATCATTTGCATAGGTGTAATGACCTGTTGCACCTGTTTGTGACTCACAGGTGTTCAAGCTGGGACTAATAGACCTGACTTGTGTTCAGGACACACCACATGGAAAAGGGGTTAAAAAAGATGATCATTGTTATTTGATAAGGGTAGGAAGTACCTCCTCCATTTCCATTTGTTTTGTTCCTGTTATATTGTGTCTGTTGTGTATGACTCAGCATTCAGTTCTTGATGGACACAGACTTTCCAGGAGAGAGAAGAACTCCATCAGTCAATGATACCGAATTCCTAGCTGCTTACTAGTAATTCATATTAAAGACTTGTTCTTATTCTGTCGGTATCGATAGTCTAAGAGTTTAACCACGTGATATGGTTAAAAGATTCAGCGATGGTCTGCTACCTTTGTCCTCCCGTGATTGAGAGAAACATGGTCTGGTGATAGTTTCTCAAAATTGGGGTTTTATTCGGAATTGCAGAAAAAGGGCTGTCCCAGGATGCCTGATCCTAACTGGGCTCATGGGCGGTCCTCTGATTTAGTTCAACTCAAAAGGGAATTGGAGTTTCCTTCATTAAACAGTCCAAAATCACATTACACAATTTTACAAACAGTATCATACTCACTCATTCATCTTATACAACAATTAGATGTAAACCTTAGATCTGAGGCTATTATATAAACAGCATTATGGTAATGTGGCCACACCGTCTCCCATGAGCTTCACCAAGTTGTAACAAACGGACCATTCTTCACCGATCTTTTATACCTTCTCTGGAACATAATTGTTGTTCGAACCTCAAGTTCTGTGAGGTGGAAGAAATTCCTTTGTTCTCTATGAAACTTCACTATCTCTATGAAACTTCACTATCTCTATACTGTGGCCATGAGGAGACAATCTCTTCCAGGAATTTACGACCTCTCTGACCACAGCAGCCTAGTTGTAGGGGGTAGGGAGAGGCCGGGAGAGGGGGATGGGGCTTGCTGTACCCAGAGAGGGCAACGTCATGACAACATGGAGTCTCCATCATTAACCAACCCTGTCATTGTTTCTATATTCAGATTAAGTAAGGTTTTTATAAACAAAAACAGAATAATGAAGTGACCTATAGTTGAAGTCGGAAGTTTACATACAACTTAGCCAAATACATTTAAACTCAGTTGTTCACAATTCCTGACATTTAATCCTAGTAAAAATCCCCTGTCTTAGGTCAGTTAGGATCACCACTTTATTTTAAGAATGTGAAATGTCAGAATAATAGTACAGAGAATGAATTATTTCAGCTTTTATTTCTTTCATCACATTCCCAGTGGGTCAAAAGTTTACATACACTCAATTAGTATTTGGTAGCATTGCCTTTAAATTGTTTAACTTGGGTCAAACATTTTGGGTAGCCTTCCACAAGCTTCCCACAATAAGTTGGGTGAATTTTTGCCCATTCCTCCTGACAGAGCTGGTGTAAATGAGTCAGGTTTGTAGGCCTCCTTGCTCGCACACGTTGTTCAGTTCTGCCCACACATTTTCTATAGGATTGAGGTCAGGGCTTTGTGATGGCCACTCCAATACCTTGACTTTGTTGTTCTTAAGCCATTTTACCACAGCTTTGGAGGTATGCTTGTGGTCGTTATCCATTTGGAAGACCGATTTGCGACCAAGCTTTAACTTCCTGGCTGATGTCTTGAGATGTTGCTTTAACTTCTTGATGCTACCCATCCCTTTAGTGGGATTATTGTCATCAACAACTGCTGAATTGCATAGTCCACATTCAAATAATATTACAAAAAATATTTATATTCATGAAATCACAAGTGCAATATAGCAAAACACAGCTTAGCCTTTTGTTAATCCACCTGTCGTGTCAGATTTTGAAAATATGCTTTACAGCGTAAGCAATCCAAGCGTTTGTGTAAGTTTATCGATCATTCTACAAAACATTATAAACACCTAGCATCAAGTAGCTTGGTCACGAAAATCAGAAACGCAATCAAATTAATCGTTTACCTTTGATGATTTTTGGATGTTTTCACTCACGAGACTCCCAGTTACACAATAAATGTTCCTTTAAATAAAGATTATTTTTATATCCAAAATACCTCCGTTTGTTTGGCGCGTTATGTTCAGAAATCCACAGGAAAGAGCGGTCACGACAACGCAGACAAATTCCAAATAGTATCCGTAATGTCCACAGAAACATGTCAAACGTTTTTTATAATCAATCCTCAGGTTGTTTCTAAAATATATAATTGATAATACATCAACCGCAACTGTCTTTCTCAGTAGGAGAGGGAAAGGCAATGGCTGCCCAAACTCTGTTGCGCCAAGCAAAACGCTGCTGACACCCGGCCATACAATTACGCAATGTTATCTTTCTCGCTCGTTTTTCAAAATAAAAGCCTGAAACTATGTCTAAAGATTGTTGACACCTTGAGGAAGCGATAGGAAAAGGAATATGGTTGATATACCATTAAATGGAGCAAAGGCAGGCTATGGAACATTTTCAACATTTTCAAAATAGAAGCCACTTCCTGGTTTGATTTTCCTCAGGGTTTCGCCTGCAATATCGGTTCTGTTATACTCACAGACAATATTTTTGGAAACTTTAGAATGTTTTCTATCCTAATCTGTCAAATATTCTAGCATCTGGTCCTGAGAAATAGGCTGTTTACTTTGGGAACGTTATTTTTCCAAACATAAAAATAGTGCCTCCTAGCTTCAAGAGGTTAATATATCCACATAATTTTCCTACCTCGTGATGCCATCTAATTTGTGAAGTGCACCAGCCCCTCCTGCAGCAAAGCACCCCCACAACATGATCCTGCCACCCCCGTGCTTCACGGTTGGGATGGTGTTCTTCGGCTTGCAAGCCTCCCCCTTTTTCCTCCAAATAAAATGATGTTCATTATGGCCAAACAGTTCTATTTTTGTTTCATCAAACCAGAGGACATTTCTCCAAAAGTAGTCCCCATGTGCGTAGTCTGGCTTTTTTATGGCGGTTTTGGAGCAGTGGCTTCTTCCTCGCTGAGCGGCATTTCAGGTTATGCCGATATAGGATTTGTTTTACTGTGGATATAGATACTTTTGTACCTGTTTCCTCCAGCATCTTCACAAGGTCCTTTGCTGTTGTTCTGGGTTTGATTTGTACTTTTCGCACCAAAGTACATTCATCTTTAGGAGACAGAACGTGTCTCCTTCCTGAGCGGTATGACGGCTGCGTGGTCCTATGGTGTTTATACTTGCGTACTATTGTTTGAACAGATGAACGTGGTACCTTCAGGCGTTTGTAAATTGCTCCCAAGGATGAACCAGACTTTTGGAGGTGTACATTTTTTTCTGACGTCTTGGCTGATTACTTTTGATTTTCCCATGATGTCAAGCAAAGATGCACTGAGTTTGAAGGTAGTTTGAAGGTAGGCCTTGAAATACATCCACAGGTACACCTCCAATTGACTCAAATGATGTCAATTAGCCTATCAGAATCTTCTAAAGCCATGACATCATTTTCTGGAATTTTACAAGCTATTTAAAGGCACAGTCAACTTGGTGTTTGTAAACTTCTGACCCACTGGATACAGTGAATTATAAGTGAAATAATCTGTCTGTAAACAATTGTTGGAAAAATTACCTGTGTCATGCACAAAGTAGATGTCCTAAACGACTTGCCAAAACTATAGTTTGTTAACAAGACATTTGTGGAGTGGTTGAAAACCAATTTATAATGACTCCAACCTCAGTGTATGTAAACTTCTGACTTCAACTGTACGTGTTTATAGCGAGGTCCAACCAGCTTGATGATATAGGATGCAGTGGTGAGTGTCTGTCAGATGTTATACAATGAAGTGCACTATTATAAATTGTGTCCAAGGGCTTCATAACCCTGTTAGCTGCATTCATGCTTATAATATCACCATCATCTATAACAGGAATGAATGTAGACTGAATGATCTGTTTTCTACTATTTAATGAAAGGCAAACCCTATTCCTACAGGAGAAGCCCAACTTAACTCTTCATTTATTTACTAACTCGTCAACATGCTTTTTAAAACATACCTTTTCATCAATCCAGATGACCAGATAGTTATAGGCGGGGACACGATCAATAGGAGTTACATGATCAATAAGGGCACCATCTGACGTACTTATGCACAAATCATCAGTTACATTATTACATGATTAGGAAAATATCATGTACTTGGATTTACCAGTGTCTTGTACCAACTTCAGGTCAACTAAGGCTTTCTGCAAGGTAGTAAAAGCAGACTGAAGAGTCCGAGCCTGAGCTGCCGTAGGGGCAGTAGCATATACAACAGTGTCAACAGTGTTAATATTGGGTCTGCAGGTTATGTACACAGAGAGTGTAAACCAGCCAAATAGCTTCTCAAATTGTCCATATTTTGCAAGACAATTGATATAGCCCGGGACTCAACAAATGGTGCTTGTAGACAATGCAGCTTTTAAAGGTAATGGTACCACGTTCGTGGAGATGGTATTCAAGGTAAATGCTGCACATGTCGGCTCATTAAATGTCAAGGGTAGTGTGACATTTTATTGGCAGAAAGACCGACAATTTAACTGGTTAATACCGAAATAGACTGGCGCCAAACATTTACATGTGTTTTCTCTTGAAATGATGAATGATTATTTTGCTTGAAAGTTACTATGAAGATATTGTTGGGTTGATGAGATTAAATACATCCTTAACAATGATCTTCCTGTCTCTCTGTCTTCTTTAAAGAGGATAATTAAAGGATATGTCTATATATTTCTAATAAAAATAACAATAACTATAATAACAAATACAATTATATATATATTATATTTTTCCATTAAATCAATGGTCAGTTCCAGCTATAATGGTGTCATGACATTTACATTGAATTCTTCTGCCTTGACCACCATGTTGTGTAACTAGGGCCTGGAGTTTATCCTGACTTTTTGACCTGACCTGGTTTGGAGAAACTCGGAGCCCTATCCATCCATCCATAACACAATTTACACAGCACAGCATATTCTCTTCAACCACACTAAACATCACTTAGTGTTGTCATAACCAGTGGAAAACATTCTACACAGCACAGCATATTCTCTTCAACCACACTAAACATCACTTAGTGTTGTCATAACCAGTGGAAAACATTCTACACAGCTCAACATATTCTCTTCAACCATACTAAACATCACTTAGTGTTGTCATAACCAGTGGAAAACATTCTACACAGCTCAACATATTCTCTTCAACCACACTAAACATCACTTAGTGTTGTCATAACCAGTGGAAAACATTCTACACAGCTCAACATATTCTCTTCAACCATACTGAACATCACTTAGTGTTGTCATAACCAGTGGAAAACATTCTACACAGCTCAACATATTCTCTTCAACCACACTAAACATCACTTGGTGTTGTCATAACCAGTGGAAAACATTCTACACAGCTCAACATATTCTCTTCAACCATACTGAACATCACTTAGTGTTGTCATAACCAGTGGAAAACATTCTACACAGCTCAACATATTCTCTTCAACCATACTGAACATCACTTAGTGTTGTCATAACCAGTGTAAAACATTTGCATGTCAGGTGTGGTCAATAAAGTGAGGTGATGGACAGCATCAATTTGCAGACCGGCGAAATACAGGTGTCTGAGTGGGGGTGGCTGAGGGTGTGGTTGTAGGTGAAGGAGGGAGGGAGGGCAGGAGGGAGCAAAAAAGAGAGAGAGAGAGAGACACACGTGTTCTCTCTGTTTGGAGGGAGGTTAAGGTTAAGTTATGGTTCAAGTTCTCATTCTGAATGGTTGTGAGAGTTAAAGTTTGAGATAGGGTTCAATTAAAAAATAGAAAAACCAAACTGATCACGAGTCATGTGATTACGCTCATAACCCCCAACCAAAGGATACTTGTTGGTAATTGTTGCCCCTAGTGGCCTGTTTAAAAGGCATTTCCCGACATCCTCAAGACATGGATGGGCATCCAATCCCCCTGTGGACACTGGACTGTATCGGGTGTATCAGGTGTCTCTGAGGAAGAGGTGACTGAGTCCTCCAAGAATAGATTTTCTTTCGGGTAATGTAATTTTGTAAAAATGTATAATTTCTTTCACCTCATTAGAACATTCCGAAATATGGAACACAGTTTTTTTCGAATCTCAAGAGAAAAATGACTTTTAACGGTGACAATTAAAGTAACAGTGTTGACCGTTGAATGCACGCTTAAAAAATATATTTTTACTTGTTATTTTCCTACAATCTGATATTCCTCGTCAGAGCTCTGGTCGACTTCTAAAATGGCAACCTATACCCTATATTTATGTCCTGCTCCCAGGCAGACTAAATAACTTTTTTGCCCGCTTTGAGGACAATACAGTGCCACTGACACGGCCTGCAACGAAAACATGCGGTCTCTCCTTCACTGCAGCCGAGGTGAGTAAGACATTTAAACGTGTTAACCCTCGCAAGGCTGCAGGCCCAGACGGCATCCCCAGCCGCGCCCTCAGAGCATGCGCAGACCAGCTGGCCGGTGTGTTTACGGACATATTCAATCAATCCCTATACCAGTCTGCTGTTCCCACATGCTTCAAGAGGGCCACCATTGTTCCTGTTCCCAAGAAAGCTAAGGTAACTGAGCTAAACGACTACCGCCCCGTAGCACTCACTTCCGTCATCATGAAGTGCTTTGAGAGACTAGTCAAGGACCACATCACCTCCACCCTACCTGACACCCTAGACCCACTCCAATTTGCTTACCGCCCAAATAGGTCCACAGACGATGCAATCTCAACCACACTGCACACTGCCCTAACCCATCTGGACAAGAGGAATACCTATGTGAGAATGCTGTTCATTGACTACAGCTCGGCATTCAACACCATAGTACCCTCCAAGCTCGTCATCAAGCTCGAGACCCTGGGTCTCGACCCCGCCCTGTGCAACTGGGTACTGGACTTCCTGACGGGCCGCCCCCAGGTGGTGAGGGTAGGCAACAACATCTCCTCCCCGCTGATCCTCAACACTGGGGCCCCACAAGGGTGCGTTCTGAGCCCTCTCCTGTACTCCCTGTTCACCCACGACTGCGTGGCCACGCATGCCTCCAACTCAATCATCAAGTTTGCGGACGACACAACAGTGGTAGGCTTGATTACCAACAACGACGAGACGGCCTACAGGGAGGAGGTGAGGGCCCTCAGAGTGTGGTGTCAGGAAAATAACCTCACACTCAACGTCAACAAAACTAAGGAGATGATTGTGGACTTCAGGAAACAGCAGAGGGAACACCCCCCTATCCACATCGATGGAACAGTAGTGGAGAGGGTAGCAAGTTTTAAGTTCCTCGGCATACACATCACAGACAAACTGAATTGGTCCACTCACACAGACAGCATTGTGAGGAAGGCGCAGCAGCGCCTCTTCAACCTCAGGAGGCTGAAGAAATTCGGCTTGTCACCAAAAGCACTCACAAACTTCTACAGATGCACAATCGAGAGCATCCTGGCGGGCTGTATCACCGCCTGGTACGGCAACTGCTCCGCCCTCAACCGTAAGGCTCTCCAGAGGGTAGTGAGGTCTGCACAACGCATCACCGGGGGCAAACTACCTGCCCTCCAGGACACCTACACCACCCGATGTCACAGGAAGGCCATAAAGATCATCAAGGACATCAACCACCCGAGCCACTGCCTGTTCACCCCGCTATCATCCAGAAGGCGAGGTCAGTACAGGTGCATCAAAGCAGGGACCGAGAGACTGAAAAACAGCTTCTATCTCAAGGCCATCAGACTGTTAAACAGCCACCACTAACATTGAGTGGCTGCTGCCAACACACTGACACTGACGCAACTCCAGCCACTTTAATAATGGGAATTGATGGGAAATGATGTAAATATATCACTAGCCACTTTAAACAATGCTACCTTAAATAATGTTACTTACCCTACATTATTCATCTCATATGCATACGTATATACTGTACTCTATATCATCGACTGTATCCTTATGTAATACATGTATCACTAGCCACTTTAACTATGCCACTTTGTTTACATACTCATCTCATATGTATATACTGTACTCGATACCATCTACTGTATCTTTCCTATGCTGCTCTGTACCATCACTCATTCATATATCCTTATGTACATATTCTTTATCCCCTTACACTGTGTACAAGACAGTAGTTTTGGAATTGTTAGTTAGATTACTTGTTGGTTATTACTGCATTGTCGGAACTTGAAGCACAAGCATTTCGCTACACTCGCATTAACATCTGCTAACCATGTGTATGTGACAAATAAAATTAGATTTGATTTGATTTGATTATTTATTTTATTTTAGTTCAACTTTATTTAACTAGGGCTCTAGTCAAAAGTAGTGCGCTTTATAAGGAATAGGGTACCATTGTAAATACACTGTGGTCTACATCAGCAGGTTGAGATGACACGACAAGCAGGTGTGGCATGGCAGGGCAGAGATTTGGATATTTAGTGTGAGGTCATCAGTTCCAGCACCTGTGACAGACACAACCCACCACACCTCAGAGGACAGAGACACTGAATCAATAGGCTACAGGTGAGTTAAATAGTTTCATTTGTATTTTTAAATTATAGTTTTTCATTTAGAATTTAATTTATCTCAAATGATATCGATTGATGTAGCTTGTGAGCAAAACTATTGTAATATTAGCAATTTATACAAATATATCGACATATTTTGATATTTCGTCATGTTTACAAAGTGATAATCTCTATTGATTATATGATCTACAAAGGATTGTAAGAGAGTATCTTTATTAATTTAGCTTCATTAGGTTGTGTGTGTGCTTCATTGTGATTTTGGCATAGCTGCACACCTAGTTGATGGTACTCAGTGTTTTTAATACATTTTTTATCCAATGTAAAAAATAATCTGTCATTACCAGAATAATACTGTATCAACACCCTATTGCCTTGGTTACAGAATGATTATATGTGTATACAGTATATAAGATGAGTAAAGACTGCAATTACAGACAGATAAATAGTTTACATGATCATGTTGTTTGTAAAAATGTCCTCCTCCCTTTCTATCCCTCCCTTTCCCTCTCTCTCTCCCTTTCTATCCCTCCCTCTCCCTCTCTCTCTCCCTTTCTATCCCTCCCTTTCCCTCTCTCTCTCCCTTTCTATCCCTCCCTCTCCCTCTCTCTCTCCCTTTCTATCCCTCCCTTTCCCTCTCTCTCTCCCTTTCTATCCCTCCCTCTCCCTCTCTCTTCCTCTTTGTTTCCCTCCTTCCCCCCATTTTGCTCTATTTTTTGGTGTGCTTTCTTGTGGTTCTAACTAGGCTGCACACCTAGTTGACAGGGTTCAGTGTTTCATATGTTTTTCAAACAGGGTAAAAAAGAAGTGTCTTTACCAAACACCCTATTAGACTGGTAACATAATTATTATATGTGCATATATAATATGAATAAAGACTGGTATTATAGCCAGAGAAATACTTTGCATGAACCTGTTGTTTATATAACAATCCTCTCTCTCTATTTCCCTCTCTATCTCTCTCTCTCTCTCGTTCTCTCTCTCTCTCTCTCTCTCTCTCTTCTCTCTCTCTCTAGCTCTTTCCTTTACAGATCTCAAGAACTTTCACACATTACAGTTACATACATCGTTGAGATGAACTTAACTAAAGTCAATGATACGTTCACATCACCTCCTGCCTCGCTCATTGATCCGGAAGAAAAGGCTTTCCTTGTGGCATACTTATTCCCCTTTGTTACTGCTTCCTTTTCAATCAACATCGTCCTGGGTCTCCCCACCAATATCTACATCCTATGGCTAATATTGACTGGAGCAGGAGGGACGATGGCCTCAGAGTTCTTCGCTCTCAACCTGACCCTGTCTGAGATCATCTTCAGCCTCTTTAATGCCTTCAGCATGGCTGAACTCTACACCCAGTCTGATTTTATCGCAAAAGTTGCTATTTTTTCCTATGGGTTTGTTTTCACTGGCCGTCCCCTGTTCCTGTCCTGTATCTGTGTGGAGCGCTACCTGGCGGTGGTCCACCCTGTGGTCTTCCTGAAGTACAAACCCCTGAGATACCGGGTGGGGTGTTGTAGTGTTGTCTGGCTGATTGTTCTTGGGTTCTGCTGTTTATCTTTGTTTGCTAACTATTTACCAGTTTTCTTCTACTCTATATTTGCCCAATCACTGATCTATTTTTCTCTGATGTCATTCTGCTGTCTCTCAGTTCTCTGGGCTCTGAAACGTCCAGGGCCGGGAGATGGGGACAGGGAGGGGACAAACAGCATTAAGATGAAGGCCTTTAAGATCATTTTGATTATCCTGGTGTATGCTACAGTGTCTCAACTCCCAATGGCATTGATGGCACAGACTAAAAGTTACATTCCCTACATAGACTTTTTTATAGGCATGTCTATTTGTTTGTGCATTGTTATAATCTCTGGGTTTGTGCAGCCCCTCCTCTACCTCCACAGGGTTGGGAAGCTGCCCTGCATCAGAAGTCTCTAAAACATGAAGTAAAATCTCTTCAACCATTAGTGCTTTAGAAAATGTACAATATGTCATTATATTTCTGTCTTATGTTTTTTTTTTTTATTAAATTGTGATGGTTTTCCAATGCATGATGTTTGAATCTATTTCCAACGTAATCAGTAGACTAGAAAGAGATGGTTTTCCAATGCATGATGTTTGAATCTATTTCCAACGTAATCAGTAGACTAGAAAGTGATGGTTTTCCAATGCATGATGTTTGAATCTATTTCCAACGTAATCAGTAGACTAGAAAGTGATGGTTTGATTACCCGCCCTGTCGATTTTGTTTGGTAATATTGGGTCTGCAGTTTATATACCCACATAATGTGTAAACCAGCCTAAGCACTTCTCAAGTCTTCCATATTTAGCAAGAAAATGTGTATATATAGGCCGGGATTCAATCCAATCGCATGTATAGACAATGTAGCTTTTAATGTCAACGGTACTGCATTCGCGGACATGAGATTGAAAGTAAATGCTGCATGTCAGCTCAATTTGAAATGACCTTAAAATATCAAGTTTGATATAGCGTGGTTTTGTTTTGAATCCCGGCTATAATATACTTGTTTGTAAATAGACCTGGTGTCATTCTGTTTCAACTTTAGTGTGATTTTTTATTGGCAGAGAGACAGACAATTCAGTTGACTAAGGCAGAAACAGACTGGCACCAAACATTTTCATGTGTTTTCTCTTGAAATGATAGATGATGGTGCTTGAAAGTTACAATGTAGATATTGTTGGGGATGATCTGATTCAATAAATAATTATTAAGGAGCTCCCTGTCTGTCTGTCTGTCTGTCTGTCTGTCTGTCTGTCTTCTTTAACGAGGATACATAAAGGATATGTCTGTATATTTACATAAAAAATAACTAATTATAATATCAAACAAGGTAACAGTAAACTTGTTATCCCCCACGAATGATGCAGGGCCCCCAATTAGTGACAACAATTCAAGATCAAACGAGACAGGATATCCTTGTTAAAAATGTTTAAGTGAAACCAGGCTACCTAAGTATGATTCTCAATCAGGGACAACGATTGACAGCTGCCTCTGATTGAGAACCATACTAGGCCGAACACAGAAATCCCAGATTATAGAAAAACGAACATAGACAACCCACCCAAATCACGCCCTGACCATACTAAAACAAAGACATAACAAAGGAACTAAGGTCAGAACGTGTCACTTGGGCCTATCAGTTTAAGTAAATGACGGAACTCTATAGCAAGACGCATCTTTTAGCCAGTTTTCATAGAAATCGCGCCAGTGCTGACTGAGATATCGCGTGTGACTGACTGGCGGATGGAATGTGACCGATCCATAGTCTCCTCCCTGATTTAATTGTGGGGGACAATACAATAATCATGTTTCAATATATTTATCCTTGAAATCAGTGGGCAGTTCCAGCTATAATGCACTAATCACCATATTGTGTAACTAGGTCCTGGAGATTTCCTGGCCTTTTGACTTGACCTGGTCTGGAAAAACTCTGGGCCCTATCCATCCATGACACATTCTACACTGCACGGCATATTCTCTTCAACCATACTAAACATCACTTAGTGTTGTCATAACCAGTGGAAAACATTTGCATGTCAGGTGTGGTCCATTGAGTGAGGTGATGGGTGGCATCAGTTTACAAACAGGAGAAACACAGGTTACTTGGTGAGGGTGCATGAAGGTGTAGCTGTTGGGGATGGAGGGAGGGAGGGAGGGAGGGAGGGAGGGAGGGAGGGAGGGAGGGAGGGAGGGATGTGTCCTCTGGTTGGCCAATAAAATGACCTTATTGGATGCCGAGGTTTCACCTTTACCTCCATGTTTTTATCATGCCCAGAGTCAGTCATTCCAATCCAGTACTCATCATCATAGCAGCAAACTAGAACACAATAACTCTGCCAGGAACCAGCAGCTTCCATCACTTCGTTACACTCTTCAAAAGCCTCATAGGTGCAAAGGGAGTTTGCAGTGACACAGATGATGCCATTAAGTTTGACTTGGTCCTCGGGAAACCCATAGATCTGATTTTGATCTGATTTTCTATTGTCTAGTTTGCTGCTATGATGATGAGTGCTGGATTGGAAATGCCGATGCTGTGGATGATAAAAACATGGACGTGAAGTTGAAATGAATCCGTCCAAGTTATCCAGCAAGATCCTATTCTTGGCCAAACAGAGAGGACACATGCTGTGTACCAAAAACAAGCATCATCTGCACCATCAAGGAACCAACCACTGCAACTGGTCACCAATATGATTTGGGATGTAGCAACATCACCACAATAGAAGATGCAATGAAGAAAGAAAGTGAAAGAATGACATGAAAAATGAGTAGCCCTCAAAGCAGTTCTTAGTTTTCTTTGGGCAAATACATTGTTCTAATTTTAACTATTCACTCTGCATTTATAAATGATTATCATTTGAAGGTTCAGCCTTGAATTAACATTGAGTGGGGGTTCTTCACACCTTTTTCAACTAATAGTAGGAACAGCACCAGTACATGGTAATATTAGGAACAGCACCAGAACATGGTAATATTAGGAACAGCACCAGAACATGGTAATATTAGGAACAGCACCAGAACAGGGTAATATTAGGAACAGCACCAGAACAGGGTAATATTAGGAACAGCACCAGAACATGGTAATATTAGGAACAGCACCAGAACAGGGTAATATTAGGAACAGCACCAGAACATGGTAATATTAGGAACAGCACCAGAACATGGTATTATTAGGAACAGCACCAGAACATGGTAATATTACGAACAGCACCAGAACAGGGTAATATTAGGTTGTATGATGATACATAAACTTAGAAACTTCAATGACTGATTTCTCTGAACAGGGGAAAATAACCATCACCAAATTCACAGAGGATGCATGAAATACTGTGAAGACACAATACTACTAGCCACAGCTTTGTACTACTTGTCAGACATAGAGAACGAATCAGGTATACTGGCCGTTGGGGTGGGCTTGGTGTGGGTTTTTGGGGGTTCCGTGGGTGGCTTTTTTACCGTTCATTTGGATTCCTCACATTTTAATCATTGTTAAGAAGAAGTTTAGTCCAAATCTAATGTAGGGTACTATGTTTATTGAATATTATAGGTATCCTATAAATGTAAATGGCCAATTTGGGTGCAATCAATTCACTTAATTTGTCTTTCAACAAAACAATGTTGCAGGAATGCTTATCTTATCTGTTTATAACTACAGCAACTACAGTGCTGTGAACAAGTCTTTGCCACCATCCTGATTTCTTATTTTTTACACATTTGTCACACTTAAATGTTTCAGATCATCAAACTAAATGAAATATTACACAAAGATAACCCAAGTAAACACAACATGCAGTTTTTAATTGATAATTGTATTTATTAAGGGAAAAAAGTGAAGTAGGCCAAAATAACTCAAAAAGCAAGACATCGTGCCGCGATCCAAAGAAATTCAGGAACAGATGAGAAACAAAGTAATTGACATCTATCAGTCTGGAAAGGGTTACAAAGCCATTTCTAAAGTGTTGGGACTCCAGCGAACCACGGTGAGAGCCATTATCCCAAATGGAGAAAGTGTTGAACAGTGGTGAACCTTCTCAGGAGTGGCAGGCCTACCAAAATTACCCCAAGAGCACAGCGATGACTCATCCAAGAGGTCACAAAAGAACCCACAACAACATCTAAAGAACTGCAGGCGTCACTTGCCTCAGTTAAGGTCAGGGTTCATGACTCAACCATAAGAAAGAGACTGGGCAAAAATGTCATCCATGGCAAAAAGATCATAAAGGCTTGTCTCACTTTTGGCAAAAAAAAAAACATCTGGATGATCCCCAAGACTTTTGGGGAAATATTCTGTGGACTGATGAGACAAAGTTGAACTTTTTGGAAGGTGTGTGTCCCGTTACATCTGGCGTAAAAGTAACACAGTATTTCAGAAAAAGAACATCACACCAACAGTCAAATATGGTGGTGGTAGTGATGGTGGTAGTGATGGTGGTGGTAGTGATGGTCTTGGGCTGCTTTAGAACCTGGACAACTTGCTGTGATTGATGGAACCATGAATTCTGCTCTCTATCCAAAAATCCTGAAGGAGAATGTCCGGCCATCAGTTTGTGACCTCAAGCTGAAGAGCACTTGGGTTCTGCAGCAGGACAATGATCCAACACACACCAGCAAGTCCTCCTCTGTAAACTGGTAATCTCTGTATACCCGTCACAAGACCCACTGGTTGATGGTTATTTATAAAACCCTCTTATGCCTCACTCCCCCCTATGTGAGATATCTACTGCATCCCTCATCTTCTGTTCAGAACACCTGTTCTGCCAGTCACATTCTGTTAAAGGTCCCCAAAGCACACACATCCCTGGGTCGCTGCTCTTTTCAGTTCACTGCAGCTAGCAACTGAAACGAGCTGCAACAAATACTCAAACTGGACAGTTTAATCTCAATCTCATCATTCAAAGACTCAATCATGGACACTCTTACTGACAGTTGTGGCTGCTTTGTGTGATATATTGTTGTCTCTACCTTCTTGACCTTTGTGCTGTTGACTGTGCCCAATAATGTTTGTACCATGTTTTGTTGTGTGTCATGTGTTGCTGCCTTGCTATGTTGTCTTAGGTCTCTCTTTGTGTAGTGTTGTATTGTCTCTCTTGTTGTGATGTGTGTTTTGACCTATATTAATATTGTATTTATTATTATTATTCAATCCCAGGCCCCGTCCCCGCAGGGGCCTTTTGGTAGGCAGTCATTGTAAATAAGAATGTGTTCTTAACTGACTTGCCTAGTTAAATAAAGGTTAAATAAAAAATAAAGAAAAAGAAAAATAATCGCATGCCCATGACATCAACCTCTCAGTTGATGCGCTGAGGTAGGTATATGACGACTGATATAGCGGGCTGGGGGAATTTAACGACGAAACGGAAGTCCCCCGTGAGCGTCTTGATGGAATGTAGTGGGTTGGCTAGCTTGATAGCAAATTAGCTGTAAAGTCGACGAATTGCCCTGTCAAACATTGAAGATATATCGAGTGGTCTTTAAATATTTATCCAACGATGCCAGGTAGCTACGTTTTTGTTGCGCTACTGGCTGCTGTGCATTCCAGATACAATTTGACCTGAATCGTGTGTGCATGTCACGCTGTTAGCCTTCGAGCTAAGTTTGATTTAGCTTGTTTCTACCACTACCAGCTAACAGTTTTATAGCTAGCTATAAAGACAATCCAAGGTAGTAAGAAGGCTATGCTAGTTACATGTGACGTAACATTCAGTCTGTACATCAAAAACAGCTTGCTAGACAAGTTTGATCCAATATGCGTGTTTTTATATATTTCAAGTTAGTTAGTTAGCAAGCTCGCTAGCCAAGTAGCTTTCTTGCTCGCTAGTAACGTTAGTATGCCAAAGCCTTTTTCATAGGGTGATTGCACGATGTGTTAGTTATCTAGTGAATGCTAACTTAAATAACTCGTTTCATCAGTGACTTGATGGCTACAGTAAATTTAGTCGAAACTACAACCCTTTTATATCACAAATTATTTTCAGGCTGCTTTAAGTTGGCTGTCTAGTTAGCTAGTCCGTGCTAGTTTTCTGAGTTCGCTAGCTACGTAGTTCGCTAACGTTGTGTACCAACTAGCAAACTACCTAACGTTGTTTACCAACTAGTAAGCTAGCTACTGTAACTAGCTCACTAGCAAACTGCCAATACTCAAAATAGGATTTGTGTTGCAATGAACGGTAATGTTAGCTGTAACTAACGTTACTCCAGTTAGCTAATTGTCTGGCTGGCTTGTTGCAGCTGTGACACGCAGGTAGGCCTCGCTCCATGTGGGGTTTGTCATCACATTTTTTCTCGTGACATGTGCATCCTTCAATGCTGACGATACAGGTAACGCGTTAGCTAGGTATTGTTGAGTTATAACGGTAGGAACTGGCTAGCTAGTAATTGTATCCACGTCAGCTATAAGCGCAGCCACTGACTCGCTACTCTGGTCTACTTTAACTAGTATCACACTAGCAAGTAGTAAGTAAAATAATGAAGTATGGACTTTATTTGCGTTTTGGCAATATACATTTGTTCATGTGTGGGTAGATAACGGTTTAACTTTCTACTCTTATGTTTATGTACGTTTTTTGACCTTAGTGTTTATTAAACATGTAATTTATTCAGTTTACCCAAGCTGAGCTTTACGCTCAATTTGAAAGCCATTTGCCTCATTTTAAAGTGGGTTGCCATTTATGCATGTGTGAAATCGTTAACCCTACAGAGCCTGCGGAGATGAACAGTCCTGAGATGGCGAAAACACCAGGCGGCAGCAGTGCCCCCGGGAAAGAGAACGTGGCCAACGGGCACAAGGAGGGAGAGGTGGGCAACAACAACAACCCCTTCGCTGACTACATGTGGATGGAGAACGAGGAGGATTACAACAGACAGGTCAGTGATTTTTAGGACCACTCTTTATGTACATACACATGTACGTATGCACACAGGTGCACACACAGACATACAGACACGGTGATGGACAGAGGGACACCCACACAGATGTACAGACCACACACACACACTAAAAGGTGAGGAATGTTGCCCTGGATAGATATTGCCTGGCATTGTACACAGATCTAGGATCAGGTTACTCTACTGTCAGGATCAAGGGGCATGTTCGCTCTTCCTTGCAGGTTTAAGTTAGATGGGGAGCGGCAGCCAAAGAGTTACATTTTTCCCATCAGACCACAGAATTGTTTGCCTTGTGCTCTCTTTCACATGCCTTTTTGCAAAGTCCAGCCATGCTGTCATGTGCCACTCTCCCATAAAGCCCAAATTGGTGAAGTGCTGTAGAGACTGTTGTCCTTCTGGCAGGTTCTCCCTTCTTGCCCGGTTGTTCAGTTTGGTCGAACGGCCAGCTCTAGGCAGAGTGGGTAGTTCCATATTCCCTTCCCCAGATACAGTGCCTTGCGAAAGTATTCGGCCCCCTTGAACTTTGCGACCTTTTGCCACATTTCAGGCTTCAAACATAGATATAAAACTGTATTTTTTTGTGAAGAATCAACAAGTGGGACACAATCATGAAGTGGAACGACATTTATTGGATATTTCAAACTTTTTTAACAAATCAAAAAAACGGAAAAATTGGGCGTGCAAAATTATTCAGCCCCTTTACTTTCAGTGCAGCAAACTCTCCAGAAGTTCAGTGAGGATCTCTGAATGATCCAATGTTGACCTAAATGACTAATGATGATAAATACAATCCACCTGTGTGTAATCAAGTCTCCGTATAAATGCACCTGCACTGTGATAGTCTCAGAGGTCCGTTAAAAGCGCAGAGAGCATCATGAAGAACAAGGAACACACCAGGCAGGTCCGAGATACTGTTGTGAAGAAGTTTAAAGCCGGATTTGGATACAAAAAGATTTCCCAAGCTTTAAACATCCCAAGGAGCACTGTGCAAGCGATAATATTGAAATGGAAGGAGTATCAGACCACTGCAAATCTACCAAGACCTGGCCGTCCCTCTAAACTTTCAGCTCATACAAGGAGAAGACTGATCAGAGATGCAGCCAAGAGGCCCATGATCACTCTGGATGAACTGCAGAGATCTACAGCTGAGGTGGGAGACTCTGTCCATAGGACAACAATCAGTCGTATATTGCACAAATCTGGCCTTTATGGAAGAGTGGCAAGAAGAAAGCCATTTCTTAAAGATATCCATAAAAAGTGTTGTTTAAAGTTTGCCACAAGCCACCTGGGAGACACACCAAACATGTGGAAGAAGGTGCTCTGGTCAGATGAAACCAAAATTGAACTTTTTGGCAACAATGCAAAACGTTATGTTTGGCGTAAAAGCAACACAGCTGAACACACCATCCCCACTGTCAAACATGGTGGTGGCAGCATCATGGTTTGGGCCTGCTTTTCTTCAGCAGGGACAGGGAAGATGGTTAAAATTGATGGGAAGATGGATGGAGCCAAATACAGGACCATTCTGGAAGAAAACCTGATGGAGTCTGCAAAAGACCTGAGACTGGGACGGAGATTTGTCTTCCAACAAGACAATGATCCAAAACATAAAGCAAAATCTACAATGGAATGGTTCAAAAATAAACATATCCAGGTGTTAGAATGGCCAAGTCAAAGTCCAGACCTGAATCCAATCGAGAATCTGTGGAAAGAACTGAAAACTGCTGTTCACAAATGCTCTCCATCCAACCTCACTGAGCTTGAGCTGTTTTGCAAGGAGGAATGGGAAAAAATGTCAGTCTCTCGATGTGCAAAACTGATAGAGACATACCCCAAGCGACTTACAGCTGTAATCGCAGCAAAAGGTGGCGCTACAAAGTATTAACTTAAGGGGGCTGAATAATTTTGCACGCCCAATTTTTCAGTTTTTGATTTGTTAAAAAAGTTTGAAATATCCAATAAATGTCGTTCCACTTCATAATTGTGTCCCACTTGTTGTTGATTCTTCACAAAAAAATAGTTTTATATCTTTATGTTTGAAGCCTGAAATGTGGCAAAAGGTCGCAAAGTTCAAGGGGGCCGAATACTTTCGCAAGGCACTGTATATGCCTCATCACAATTTTATCTTGGAGATCTACGGACAGTTCCTTGGACTTCATGCTGTAGTTTCTACTCTGACATGCACTGTCATGACATAGACTGACCAGGTGAAAGCTATGATCCCTTATTGATTTAACTTGTTAATTCCACTTCAATAAGTGTAGATGAAGGGGAGGAGACGGCTTAAATAAGGGGTTTTGAAGTTTGAGACTATTGAGACAGATTGTGTATGTGTGCCATTCAGAGTAGTGTCATATACCAGTACCACGGTACCAAAACGTCATGATACTTATGACACCAACATTTTTAGAATACCGTATTACTGTTTCATATGATAATACCACATTTTTCGGCCCGACTGATCTAAAGAACCAACTGGCACCTGTCAGTTTTCTTAATAATTTCAGTAATAATAAAATATAACAAAAATAAGACACGTCCCTTTTTCAGGACAATGTCTTTCAAAGATAATTTGTAAAAAATCCAAATAACTTCACAGATCTTCATTGTAAAGGGTTTAAACACTGTTTCCCATGCTTGTTCAATGAACCATAAAAAAATTATGAACATGCACCTGTGGAACGGTCGTTAAGACATAACAGCTTACAGACGGTAGGCAATTAAGGTCACAGTTATGAAAACTTAGGACACTAAAGAGGCTTTTCTACTGACTCTGAAAAAATCGCCCCAAAAGAAAGATGCCCAGGGTCCCTGCTCATCTGCGTGGACGTGCCTTAGGCATGCTGCAAGGAGGCATGAGGACTGCAGATGTGGCCAGGGCAATAAATTGCAATGTCCGTACTGTGAGACACCTAAGACAGCGTTACAGGGAGACAGGACGAACAGTTGATTGTCTTCGCAGTGGCAGACCACGTGTAACAACACCTGCACAGGATCTGTACATCTGAACATCACACCTGCGGGACAGGTACAGGATAGCAACAACTGCCCTAGTTACACTAGGAACGCACAATCCCCCCCAATCAGTGCTCAGACTGTCCGCAACAGGCTGAGAGAGGCTGGACTGAGGGCTTGTAGGCCTGTTGTAAGGCAGGTCCTCACCAGACATCACTGGCAACAACGTTGCCTATGGGTACAAACCCACCATTGCTGGACCAGACAGGACTGGCAAAAAGTGCTCTTCGCTGACAAGTCGCGGCTTTGTCTCACCAGGGGTGACAGTCAGTTTTGCGTTTATCGTCGAAGGAATGAGCGTTGCACCGAGGCCTGTACTCTGGAGAGGGATTGATTTGGAGGTGGAGGGTCCATCATGGTCTGGGGCGGTGTGTCACAGCATTATCGGACCTAGCTTGTTGTCATTGCAGACAATCTCAACGCTGTGCGTTACAGGGAAGACATCCTCCCTCATGTGGTACCCTTCCTGCAGGCTCATCCTGACATCACCCTCCAGCATGACAATGCCACCAGCTACACTGCTTGTTCTGTGCATGATTTCCTGTAAGACAGGAATGTCAGTCTTCTGCCTTGGCCAGCGAAGAGCCCGGATCTCAATGCCATTGAGCACGTCTGGGACCTGTTTAACCGGAGGGTGAGGGCTAGGGCCATTCCCCCCCAGAAATGTCTGGGAACTTGCAGGTGCCTTGGTGGAAGAGTGGAGTAACATCTCACAGCAAGAACTGGCAAATCTGGTGCAGTCCATGAGGAGGAGATGCACTGCCGTACTTAATGCAGCTGGTGGCCACACCAGATAGTGACTGTTGATTTTGACCCCCCTTTGTTCTGGGACACATTATTCAATTTCTGTTAGTCTATGGAACTTGTTCAGTTTTTGTTGAATCTTATGTTCATACAAATATTTACACATGTTAAGTTTGCTGAAAATAACCGCAGTTGACAGTGAGAGGACAGTTTTCTTTTTTTGCTGAGTTTTTATCTCAAATAGTTTATTGTATTCGCCGGTCCTTATATGCGACGGGTCCGATAATGTTCATATCAGCTCTGATCAGCAAGCCGCATGGCCCACATCCCCTTCCAGCCGTCACTCACCTGATTCTCTTCGTCCGCTCTTCCTGCACATCTATTTTTTTCCATCCATTTTTAAAATATAATTTAGCAGGCGATCAGGGATGTAGACCCTTATCAGTCTTCTGTTACATTGGAGCAGCCCGCAGAGTGAGCAAAGTTGATACATTGTCTCTTCATCCCTGGTGTAACCAGCAGCATAGGCCAATCTGAGTAGGCTTTGCAAGTTGTCACTCAGCAGTGCCATAGGGGGAAAACGGATTTCTGACAGTCATGCTTCCAGCTTTAAAGCAAAGAAAAGGCTCGTCTCTAGCTCAAATGGTGTAAAATTAAATAGAACCCATATTACGTTGGAGCATTGTGGTCCACATGGGCCTGCATACCTGTGGAACACTTTGGACACCTTGTAAAGCCCCTGCCCCGGCAAATTAATGCTGTTCTTAATGTTTTGTACACTCGCCTCGAACCTGGGCTGCCCTCCAGTGCTTTGAGAAGGAGGCAAGGGTAGAGGACATGAGGAAAGACATATTAAGAAATAATCATCTACTGCTGATTGTAATCCAGCCCTATTCTTCCCCTATTGTGTGGTCATCCCAGGTGGAGGAGGAGCTTCTGGAACAGGAGTTCTTAGAACGCTGTTTCCAGGAAATGCTGGAAGAGGAGGATCAGGATTGGTTCATCCCCGCCAGAGACCTTGCCCCTGGGGTGGGGCAGATTCAGCAACAGCTCAACGGGCTATCTGTCTCCAACGGCAACGCAGATGAACTCGCGGTAAGTCCTGTCAGAATGTTTGTCCGTCAGAATGTGTCACAATCTGTCTCTCTACACGAGCAGCATGTCTGAGCGTCGTCGACCAAACGTCACTGTATTTATAGGGCCAGTTTCCCAGACACAAAGTTGAATCCTGGACTAAAAAGCATGTTCGACAGAGATTCTTTATTCAGTCCAGGACAAGGATTCATATTTTGTCCCTTAGAGTTAACCTGAGAGTTAAAAGCCTGAAAAGTATTTGCTGTGGAGCGTTATCCACATTCAGTACCTAGATACCGTAGGTAGCCCATCTTCTCCAGTTGTTCAAGCACAGACACGATACCTCTTCTACTCTTAGGGACGGTCTCTCTTCTCCAGTTGTTTGAGCACACACGATACCTCTACTCTTAGGGACGGTCTCTCTTCTCCAGTTGTTTGAGCACACATGATACCGCTCCTACTCTTTGGCCCAGTTTCCCCAAAAAATATTAAGCCTAGTCCTAGACTAAAGACCATGCTGAAAGGAAATTCTCCATTAAAATAGGTTTTTAGTCTGGGACTAGGGTTAATCTGGCAGGGAACCGACCATCAGCTGGAGAAACTATCCTGTGGTGCGTGTTACAATCCAAACCGTCTCCTCTTGTCCGTTTTTAATGTTGAGGCCCTGTTATTTTTACCTGTTCATACAGGTCTGGGTCCTTTTTTGTATGCTCCTATACTAAATCTCTCCTCTCTTTTTACAGCGCAAGAGCAGCTTGAACCCAGAGGCGAAGGAGTTTGTTCCAGGAATGAAATACTAGGGTCCTCCCGCCAGTAGGGGGAACCCTCATAAAGACTCTTTGTGACTGCTGGCTTCCCAGCAGACACCCTTGCACTCGCCTGCTTTTGGGCTGTGTGGGGTACATGGGGTGGGGTTGGAGGGTGGGCTGGGGTATACTCTTCAATAAGCTTTTGGTCGCATTCCCCTGCTCAGACGTTGCATGCATCAACCTATGGTTACGTGCCAAGTCATCTACTGTGCCGTCGGGCACCAGATTGCTATGACATGTGTTTTTTATAAAATACCTATTAAATAAAATACCTATTCAGGAGTTGTAAGATCTGGAATGCGTCAGCACCGTCTGAGTAGGGGAACGCAGCCTTTTATTTCCGTTTTGTTCCTATGTGGTTAACTAGGCAAGGGGCAGTGATGGGAGAAGGGTGGGCAGGGGCCATATCAGTATAAAATAATCCTATTGGACAGAATGGGAGGGGCCATCAGTATAAGATGTTCTTATTGGACAGACGGCAGAACAGGAGGTCAGATCTGCGTAGAAAGTTTGGTGTTTATTTTTGTTCTTTCTCCTCAATCTCAAGTGCAGCCGTGTGAATCTGTCGTCGTGGTGATCGTGGCTGGAGATTTGTCTCTCCCCTGATCATTGTTGCAGTTTCCTTTTTTTGTCTTTTCTCCTTTCTGGATGTTTTTCTTTTCCTCGGAGGCTGGTTTTAGTTTAGGTAGTGTGTAGGGCGAAGTAGGCTTGGCGAAAGATGGACAGACTGCAGTGTACAGAAGGATTGGATGGGATTTGGCTGCGGGGGCGTAGCTGACCTGCGAGGGATTTCCATGGCAACAATTTCCTTTTTTCATTTGGTTGATATGTAAAAACTTGAGTTGAAATCCTGTCACAGTGTGCTACTTGCATTAACAAACGAGGACAAAGTATGATGGAATAAAGATCAGGTACCCTCTGGGACTTTGGTGTCTTGTTCATTGTTCTATATACAGGTTTGATTCTGTTATTACATGTCCAGTAACCTGTCATTACCGTAGCTAAAGGACCCCTCAAAAGATCACGCTGTGGGTTTGATAATGTCGACACAAACAAGTATCTCTGAATTGTCAAAATACATTTCAAATGTTTTTTTATTAACCTTTGTCAGGTTGAACATCGAATAGAGACTATGCAGGTCTAATCCTGAAGATGGTTTAGGTCAGTTGTCTCTGTTCTGTCTGTACGCAGGGCTGGTCTTGGGTCTGGACAGGCCAGGGTAGTTCTGCAGCAAAACCAGAGGAACAACATAATGAATTGTATTGTCTTTCCTCCTTTTGCTCAACTGTCTCTGTAAATTATTGAAGTTATCAGTTGTTCATTGTTGGGCTGGGTTTATACTGCAAGTGTAACCTGATCCCAGATCCGTTTGTCATCTTGTCAACACCAGTGCTGTCATTGTGAAGCCAAACATGGTATGACGGTGAGGTTGCATGATGGTACAAAAAGACTGGCACTCGCACTACACCAAACCCCTATTCACATCGATGGGAACGCAGTGGAGAAGCTGAACAGCTTGAAGTTCACTGACAATCTGAAATAGTCCAACCACACAGTGTGGTGAAGGCGCACCAGTGCCTCTTCAAACTCTTAAGAGTCTGAAGAAATTTGGCTTGGCCCCTAAGACCATCACAAACTTTTGCAGATGTACAATTGAGAGCATCCAGTCGGGCTGTATCACCGTCTGGTACGGCAACTGCATCGCCCACAACCGCAGGGATCTCCTGGGGTCTGCCCAATGCATCACCGGGCGTATACTGCCAGCCCTCCAGGACCCCTACAGCACCCAATGTCACAGGAAGGCCAACAAAAAAATCAAGGACATCAACCACCTGAGCCACAGCCTGTTCACCCCGCTAAGGTGAGGTCACTACAGGTGCATCAAAGCTGGGCCCGAGAGACTGAACAACAACTTCTAAGGCCATCAGACTGTTATGGCCATCACTAGCCAACAACACCCCGGTTACTCAACCCTGCACCACCCCGGTTACTCAACCCTGTACCACCCCGGTTACTCAACCCTGCACCACCCCGGTTACTCAACCCTGCACCTTAGAGGCTGCTGCTCTATATACACAGACATGGAATCAATGGTCACTTTAATAATGGAACACTAGTCACTAATAATGTTTACATACTGTTTTACTCATTTCATATGCATATAATGTATTTTAGTCAATGTCACTCCAACATTGCTCACCCTAATTTCTTAATTCCATTATTTTACTTTAAGATTTGTGTGTGTTGTGAATTGCTACATACTACTGCGCTGTTGGAGCTAGGAAAGCAAGCATTTTGCTACACCCGCGATAACATAAATATGTGTATGTGACCAATACGATTTGAAATGTAAACGTTAATGGGGTAGGGACGTCCCGTGGATTCCGGATAGCAAGGGCCCATGTAAATCTCAATCTCTGTGCAGAGCCCTCTGTGCACCACGAGGTGAAAGTCACAGCCTCTACGGAGTGTCTAGTGTGGTGGTGTGTAAGTGCAGCCTTATGTTTACTCTAATAGGGAGCCTTGAAACTGGGTCTTTGTCACAACATTATTTTCAAAGTGCACCATAAGGCCCTGGTCAAAAGTAGTGCCCTACGAAGAGAATATGGTTCCGTTTGGGATATTACCTTCTTAGTGAAGTGCCTCTGATACTCTGAGCAGATGTGTCCTCGGGTCTGGTCTGCGGTGTGGGCACCAGGCTGGTACTCGGTGGTGCAGGGCTCCTTCAGGCCGCTAGGGGGCTTCCTCTGCCCAGGGACGTAGCGATCAGGGCCCTGGTACCGGTCCTGGTACTCTGACACCCAGGCCCTCCTGGATGGATGGTGAAGCATATTAAAGTCTGTCATAAATCGGCCCTAACCTAGCTATGTTTTTTTTAGGGGGTAGATAATCTAGCTATGTTTTTTTAGGGGGTAGATAATTTAGCTATGTTTTTTTTAGGGGGTAGATAATCTAGCTATGTTTTTTTAGGGGGTAGATAATCTAGCTATGTAGATAATCTAGCTATGTTTTTTTAGGGGGTAGATAATCTAGCTATGTTTTTTTAGGGGGTAGATAATCTAGCTATGTTTTTTTAGGGGGTAGATAATCTAGCTATGTTGTTTTAGGGGGTAGATAATCTAGCTATGTTTTTTTAGGGGGTAGATAATCTAGCAATGTTTGCAGATCTGAAGGTCTGGAGGACAGGTATAAGCAGTAGCGGTGGAGCTGCTAAAATTCCAGAATACTCCCCAACTGGGTTTATTGTGACATCACTTTTACCTCTGGCTATTACAGACGCCAGACTATCTGATGGACATAACCTCTGCAGCACCACTTGACTGTTAATGGGTTGCTGGGTGAAGGGGATTGCTATGAATCACTGTATGTGTGAATCACTATGTAATCTGCCCTGTAGTAGTCTGCAGTAATTATCTATCGCAGTGAACAGATTGCAGGAGCTTGAGACAGATGCAAGAAAAATGGCATGAGGTGGAACGAGCTGGAAGAGACTGTCCTGAACAGAGTGCGAAGGAGAGGAGTCGTCCATGGCCTGTGCACCATGGCCTTAGGTAAGTAAGTATGAACAGATCCCTCCTTTCAATCCGTGTCGGTATGTGGATGTGATGTACTGTACCAGTTGAGTGTGGCCTCAGGCAGGATGCACTGCGGGCCTCTCAGTGTGGACGGGTTGTCCCAGTGTGTGTAACTCTGGCTGTAGGTGGTCACACCGTTGAATGGCAGCCCTACACACACGTGGATGAGAGTTATTATGAATAATCCCATATACAGCTTCATACTGCACCTACGTCACAAGTTTAACATGTTATTGCCAATGAGGTTTGGCCAACAGGCTCTCAACAAAGTAGGTGGCTCGGCCTGCATTAAAGCGTCTCAGAGTAGGGAGTGCTGATCTAGGATCAGGGTGGATGGTGGTAGCTCGGCCTGTATTAAAGCGTCTCAGAGTAGGGAGTGCTGATCTAGGATCAGGGTGGATGGTGGTAGCTCGGCCTGTATTAAAGCGTCTCAGAGTAGGGAGTGCTGATCTAGGATCAGGGTGGATGGTGTTGAGTATTATGTTTCCCCCTACTGGGTGGCTATGGGACCTACCTAGGTGCATGCAGGTTGTACATCCCAAATGGCACCCTATTTGCAATATAGTGCACTACTTTTGACCAAAGCCATATTCCCGATATAGTGCCTATAGGGTTCTGGTCAAAAGTAGTGCACTATATATATATATATATACACACACATTAGTGTTCTATTTGGGACATAAGGCTGGTGATAGAAAGCCTACCTAGGTGCATGAGGTTAGACTGGGTGGCTATGGGTATAGAACAGTGTTTAATATATTGTTATGTCTCTATAGGACCTACCTAGGCGCATGAGGTTAGACTGGGTGGCTATGGGTATAGAACAGTGTTTAATATACTGTTATGTCTCTGTAGGACCTACCTAGGCGCATGAGGTTAGACTGGGTGGCTATGGGTATAGAACAGTGTTTAATATATTGTTATGTCTCTATAGGACCTACCTAGGCGCATGAGGTTAGACTGGGTGGCTATGGGTATAGAACAGTGTTTAATATATTGTTATGTCTCTATAGGACCTACCTAGGCACATGAGGTTAGACTGGGTGGCTATGGGTATAGAACAGTGTTTCATATATTGTTATGTCTCTATAGGACCTACCTAGGTGCATGAGGTTAGACTGGGTGGCTATGGGTATAGAACAGTGTTTAATATACTGTTATGTCTCTGTAGGACCTACCTAGGTGCATGAGGTTAGACTGGGTGGCTATGGGTATAGAACAGTGTTTAATATATTGTTATGTCTCTATAGGACCTACCTAGGTGCATGAGGTTAGACTGGGTGGCTATGGGTATAGAACAGTGTTTAATATACTGTTATGTCTCTGTAGGACCTACCTAGGTGCATGAGGTTAGACTGGGTGGCTATGGGTATAGAACAGTGTTTAATATATTGTTATGTCTCTATAGGACCTACCTAGGTGCATGAGGTTAGACTGGGTGGCTATGCGCTGGTTGATCTGGCCTTCCAGCCTAGATGAGTGGGTCATGTCCCGACGGAACTGCTCCGCCCTTAACCGCTCCACCTGCAGCGGGAGCTCCCCATCACTTCCTGTGACAACAGGAACAGGTAGTACACGCACATATGTTATTGGTGCTGATCTATCATCTTGCACTAAAGGAAACAAAAGCGGATAAACTATATTATAAGGCCATTCAAAGCCTCAAATAAAAACATGTTGTCAATACAAAATGAACAGGGTATTCCCTCTCTCACCTTCTCCACTGCCGATGTGAGGCAGCTCCACCATGTCCTTGGGTGTCGTTGTGACCCCCAGTGCCGGGTCCCCTGTTGCATGTGTCCATGCCTCTTTCCTGGCAGGGCGGGACGGGAGGGAGTTATGGACTGAGGTTGAGGAGAGAGAGGGAGAGACCGACCTTCGTTCCCCAGAGTCGGAGCTCGAACGCTGTGGTGGTATCTGGCTCTGCCCCTTCTCTGGGGGAGCTGTCCTTTCCACTTGGATCTTACTGAAACTCTCACTGTCCAACGTAGCTGCCCTCACTGTTCTCCCCTTCTGTAGAGAGACACAGAGAGAGAGGGGAGATGGAGAGACAGAGAGAGGATGAGAGAGAGGGAGATGGAGAGAAGAGAGACAGAGAGAGAGGAGAGAGAGGGGAGATGGAGAGAAGAGAGATAGAGAGAGAGGATGAGAGAGAGGGGAGATGGAGAGAAGAGACACAGAGAGAGGGGATGAGAGAGAGGGGAGAGGGAGAGAAGAGAGACAGAGAGGGGAGAGAAGAGAGACAGAGAGGGGTGAGCGAGGGGGAGAGAAGAGAGACAGGGAGGGGTGAGAGAGAGGGAGAGAAGAGAGACAGAGAGAGAGGATGAGAGAGAGGGAGAGACAGAGAGAGAGGATGAGAGAGAGGGGAGATGGAGAGAAGAGAGACGGAGAGAGAGGGGAGATGGAGAGAAGAGAGAGAGGATGAGAGAGAGAGGAGATGGAGAGAAGAGAGACAGAGAGAGGGGAGATGGAGAGACAGAGAGAGGGTGAGAGGTGGAGAGAGAGGGGAGACGGAGAGAAGAGAGACAGAGAGAGAGGAGAGAGAGGGGAGATGGAGAGAAGAGAGACAGAGAGAGAGGATGAGAGAGTGGGGAGAGAAGAGAGACAGAGAGAGGGGATGAGAGAGAGGGGAGAGAAGAGAGACTGAGAGAGAGGGGAGAGAAGAGAGACAGAGAGGGGTGAGAGAGAGGGAGAGAAGAGAGACAGAGAGGGGTGAGAGAGAGGGAGAGAAGAGAGACAGAGAGAGAGGATGAGAGAGGGGAGAGGGAGAGAAGAGAGACAGAGAGAGAGGGAGAGAAGAGAGACAGAGGGGATGAGAGAGAGGGGGAGAAGAGAGACACAGAGAGAGAGGATGAGAGAGAGGGGAGATGGAGAGAAGAGAGACAGAGAGAGGTGGAGAGAGAGGGGAGAGAGCGAGGATGAGAGAGAGAGGGGAGAGGGAGAGACAGAGAGAGGGTGAGAGGTGGAGAGAGGTTGAGAGAGACAGAGAGGGAGGGAAGAGAGGGTGAGAGGTGGAGAGAGGAGGGGAGAGAGAGAGAGAGAGGTTTGAGACTGACTAAGATAAGATAATATCAATGAGGTGCAGAAAACCAACAAAGAGGTGAGAATATGTAGGCTATAAGAATATGTTGAAGGCTGGATGTATTGGGTGCAGATGACTGAACTGCTCACTTTTGTGTCTGTGACTGCCGGTATACAGAGGAAGAGGCATACAAAGGTATGTCAATTAGTATTGGTATGTTATGCAGATCACATGTACCATCCTCCTCCCTAACCTCTTCAATGAATATCCTATAGGCCTCTACATTATGGACAAGGTATGTGTATGAAAACCATTATCAAAACAGTTTTTTCATTCACATTCACCACAAAAACCAAGGTATGAATACTGTCGTGTGCATGTTTTGTTAATCATCTGTATAATGACTATTTGTTGGATTCACATACTTCACCCTCCCTACACCTCTGTTGAATATAACAGGAAACCTGTTCGATCACCATGCACTGCAAAATCATTCTGGCTGTGGATACGGAGAACATCAACACGCCAGAGGATATACCCATGTGACTTGGAGCTCTGCTGGGAGTTTACCTCAGATTGAGATGAGTGAATTCTGCTTTGCCACTAAAATCATAATCAACACTGACAATTAAAACATTGTGTTATTGTCATGCTGATGATTAATAATACATTAAAAAAATAGGGGGGGGGGGGGGTACACCAAAAGGTTATTTGAGTCTACTTTAAAAGGAGTTATTTGAAGAACCCTTTTAGAGGGTTCTTCAAAGAACTTGGGGTCCCCCACAGTTTCAATTTGAAGAATCCCTAAAGGATACTCCAGGAACCCTTTCCCTTTAGAGCGTATGGCATTAGTATACACGTGGAAAAGTGTTGGTGTGTGTGTGAGAGAGAGGGAGAGACAGAGCGAGTTAGTTGTACCTTCTGGTGTGTGGTGCAAGACGGCTCTGCATGCAGCCTGAACAGCCTGAGGTGCCGATCACTGGGGGGCTTGTAGTCAGCCCCATAGGTGCTTTGCTGCCCCACTCTGGCCTGAGGGCCCCGAGACTGGAGGAGAGAAGAGTGGAGAGATGGATGAACCCTCACCTTTAACCAACCAAGAGCATCAGTGAAAATGATTCATTCTAGTAAGCATTATGAGACAATCTCATTAATGACCTATTCTTACTAGTTGAATAGACTAGTGTTTATGTTATGAAAATGATCAAATATGGCAATGATAAACCCGTACTAGACCTACCTGAATTTGCCTTAAAGAGTGCATTAAATTGCTCTTGTTCCCTGATATTTAAGATGGTCATTCGTCAAGGATAAATCGGGGTCAACCCTAGCCTAACTAAAACAGGCTACGTGAGACAGTGGCTAAATGTGTGTTGGAAAACTCATAATAGTCTATGTTCCATAGAACGTTGGAACGTTTGAGTCAACATAATATACTTTTATCGATTCCTTAGTTACGCAGCGATATCCTAAATAGGGCGATGTCACAGCGTTCCAAAATAATCTGAGTCTTCGTAGCCGTTCTAAAAACATTGGTCATAAATGAAAGAACAATGAACAATACAAACATCGTAATAAAATCAACCATGAATGGGCGGTTTCACTTCCTTCAGTCTTCACAATACACGTCTTATTCACTGTATGGTTCTCTGTGTAGGCAATTGTTCATTGTATGACATCACAAGGGTTGGTCTTTGTCGATTCAGGTAGTTAGAGGAACGTGCATTAACGCCCTGGACCAGACGTAGTAGCCTGGGGCGGTGAGAAAGGTGTGGACGCGGTCATAATTTCACCGTAGGTTTAGCCTCTGACGTAACGAAAGAAAAGCACACCTACATTTGTCAGGGGGAAAGTTTGACGGTACTGAAATCACAAGTGTAGGATTAGGATACCGTAAACTAACATATATCACAGTCAAATCCAAGTTATTGGTTAAAGTTCAGTTGAATGCCGAGAGACGCTTTGAACATAATGGACACTCATGTGAAAGCAGGACAAGTTTACCTTCAACACAGAAATGTAGAAAAGGTAAGCACGTAACTTTATTTAGCTCACTTAATTGTACACATCCTGGTACCTTACCTATCTTGTTTTTGTGGAATGACAATAAAAGTCAATAGGAACATATTGTATTTATTTAGATTTTGAATGCAGCTTTATAACAGTCTTGTAATGTAAGTTTTTATTTAGTTTATTTCGAGTGTTTTGATATTGGCTATTGATGTTATCATGTAAACTGCCACCCCCTTGTTTACTCTATGTACTGTGTATGACAGCCATCTAATCCCTCTACCACTCCACTTGACATTTTAAAGTATATGATTGCAGTATACGAGGACATTTACTGTAGCCGAAATGTTGAAGTATTTTTTGCAGAGACAGGCTACGTTGGTAATGGTGTGTGTGTAAAGGTGTGAGGGGGGAACGGATCCTCACATGCGTGTCCAGACACAGTACTGCTCACAGTTTCCTCATGGCACATTCCAACGCAATTTGTCCCAAAAGGCACCCTATTCCCTTTTCAGTGCACTCCTTTTGACCAGGACTCACGGGATCTCTGGTCAAAACTAGTGCACTATGTAGGGGATAGGGTGCCATTTGGGATGTATATTTAAACATGGCTAGGCACACGTAAAACAACGCATGTACTGTACCTGAGCACACATACCTCATCTACCACTGCACCTTTATTTAAAAATAGGCAGATGTGCTGGAGAAGGTGTGGGGGGGGTGATATTCTGAGTCTGTCATTTGACTAATGTGTTGTGGGCGAAATGGGAAAACTAGATACTCACTTTTTTTAAAAATGATTTTTCTCACCCACAAATTTTTCTTCCATTCTCTTGGCCTTTCTCTTTTTCTCCCCATTATTTCTGTCTTCCCTCTCTCCCCTCATCCCCTTTCTTCCCTCCCTCCGCCCTCCCTCCAGAAGTGGAAGCAGCATTGGCTGACTCTCTACCCCTCCAGCCGCTGCGGTGTAGCCAGGCTAGAGCGCCAGGAAGTGGGGGGAGGAGAGCGGGCCGGTCCCTCTGGGGTCTGGAAGCACCAGGACAAAGTTAAGGAGAAGAGGGTGATCCGTCTGTCAGAGGTCAACCTTACTGCTGTACTTGTCTTCCTTACTGGCACTGACTTTGATTAGCTGCATTATTGAGGATTTTTTGTTTACTGGCACTGACTGTGATACAGTATGTGGTTGTCTTACCTAACTTAGTTGAATGCACTATAATTGGCTCAGGATATGGACAAGCCTAAGGCCCTGCGAGAGACTAGCGTCCTGTCTAGAGGGCGTACTTTTACATCAAACTGGCTCATGATACAGAAACAGGAGATAGGCCCCTGCTCCTATGAGCTGTTAGAGCTTGCACAAGCCTTACCCCCGATCTATCTCTTTAATGCTGAGTGCCAAGCAGAGACGCACCAAGTCACATTTTTTACAGTCTCAGGATAAGAGTGTCTGCTAATGGAGAAAATGTAAATGTAGGTGATCAGGGTCCTGAGGCTGCCCCCACACGCTGAGGCCTGCCCCAAAGACAACATGGCCGCCTTCTGTGTGGAGACCGACGGCAGGAGGTACGTCTTCGCAGCGGATAAGGACGACTGCGTGGAGTGGGTGGAGAGGATGTGTGACCTCACCTTCCAGGTGAGAATAGCCACTTCTGTTGTTGTCTTGTGACTGTTATGGATCAGTCTCAATTCAACATTTTGACAGTTACAGATCGAAGTAGAATCATACTTTATTAGCATTCAACAACGCTGAATTAGGAATTTGTCTCGGTATTGGTACAAGTCTAATAGCAAACGCCATTATTCACTGGTCTCTCTATCATTAAACTATTTTCATCACCAAACGGTTATTATATAGAGGATGTGTACACTCTTAGAAAATAGGTTGTAAAAGGGCTCTTCTGCTGACCCCATAGGAGAAACCGGTTTTGTTCCCTGTATAAACCTCTGTAGAAAGGGTTCTACATGGAAGCCAAAAGGGGTTCTCCTTTGGGGACAGCCGAAGAACCCTTTTAAGGTTCTAGATAGCACCTTTTTTTCTAAGAGTGTAGGTATCTGTGAGGACAGTTCTCTCTGTCTAATGTAAATACATGTCTTGTCTCCCAGGGAGGCTCCACTGGTCAGCAGCCCCAAATTCAGATGGAGGACAACCAGATCTACGTCTCCAGGGAGGAAGGTGAGAAGCACATCAGATATCCTAGTGGCCACACAAACTATAACGAACAGGCATTCTTCTGTCTGTTTATGTCTAATGGGCGTATGATTACTGCTGTATTGGAACAGGTTCTTCTTTTCAAAGATATTACTACGAACAAAGGAAAGATAAACACAAAATATAAAACAAGAAATAGAAATGAACACCGTCCATAGTGCTTCGGTCATGACCGCCACTCTCCCTCCTCTCTCCCCTCAGTTAGTGAGTTCAGGGTGGGTGTGAAGCAGACGGGTGTAGCGATGCGCTGCGGCCTCCAGGGGGAGTACTATTGGCTGCAAGTGGCCCAGGAGGGGCTGGTCCTTAAGGAGGCGGAGACCAGAAAGAGTTTGCAGGACTGGCCCTATCGGCTGATGCGACGCTATGGCAGAGACAAGGTCAGTGGAACCATGGAATTTAGAATCTCATTGAGCCATAGAATTAGATTCCTAATCTGTTACTAGTTTTAATCTAATGCTACTCACTAGTGTCTAATTTCAAGGCCGTCACAGTATGGTACTATGCTGCGCTACAAAGGCAAAACGCAGTAACTACATCATTTTTGGGACTGCAAATTCTGACTTCAAAGTCTTTTTCTCTCTAAAAAGACAGCAATTTCTGGTACTTCGTGATATGTTCTGATCAACTGGCTTGTTCTTGTGTCAGGAAACAAAATCCCACACTAATCAGATAATATACCTGGCCATTACAACACATCAAAGTTACTGTGTTTGGCCTTTTTAGGGCAGTGTGGGTCCAAAAAAAGGATGTGTCTAAGGATCATTGTAGGGTCATCAGTGTCCAATCAAGAAGGTTGCAGGTTATAATACGTTTGGTGCCCACATTCAGTTATGCAATTTTCCAGTGAACACCTGTGGGAATTTTCTCAAATCATTGTGTCCTCTTGGTTCTCCCACAGTTGACATTCAACATTGAGGCGGGCCGGCGCTGTGACTCTGGACCCGGAACCTTCACCTTTGAGACGTGCCAAGCTGACGTCATCTTCAGCCTCATCGAGACCGCCATACGGGAACAGAAGGCCGTCGCCGGGGACGAATGTGGGCAGGGCGACACTGTGGTTGCTAACCGTAGCCCTAATATGCCTCGTGCTCGTTCACCACTGCCCAAACTACCAGATAGCGCAACCATTTTGGAGGGCAGCTACAGTTTTAAACCAGTATTTTCAAATGCTATTGGCTCAGAGCAGTGTTTGTACTCACAGCCGCCTAATTTGATTGGCTCTGAGGAGTGTCCGTACTCTGAGCCAGCAGACAGTATTAAACCCAAAGCCCCCAGCCTCAACTCCTATCTGACGCCCCCAACAGCCTCCACCCTCACCCCCTCTAATCACTATGTCAACCGAACGGAACCAGTGTACGCCGACCCAGCAGACATCCTCTCACTCACACCCCCGAGATCTACACCACCACCACCCCCGCCCACTTCATCTTCCTGCTCTTATCACCACGACAACAAGCCAGAGCCGGTCTACTCCGAGGTGTACGACCGTGCGAGTCCTCTACCTGACAAGACTCAACAACAGAAACAGAGCCAGGACCAGCGGGGGCAGGAACCTGGCAAAGAGGAACCCATCTATAGTGAGCCTTGTGTGGGGACCCCAGCCAAGGGCCCCAACACTGACCCGTTCGCCCACCTTTACAGCCAGGTCTGCAAGCCAGGCTCTTCATCACCATCTTCATCATCCCCCTCTTCCTCACTGGCCTCCTCTTCCTCCTCATCATCATCGTCGTTGACCATTACCAGGACCTTGGCCACCAGGAGGCCCACTGCTGGACGCCAGTCACCAGAGGTCATCTATGAAAACATGGGGTTCATTTAGGATACTCTGCTGCTTCTGAAATGGCACCCTATTGCCCTTTAAGGTGCACTACTTCTGATCAGCGCCCATAAGGATATATTCAGACCAATACACACATTCACTCATTTCACAATGTTATTGTCTACTTACTTTATTTATTGAACTTGTTTTCACATACAGAATCATTGTTTTTTCTTATGATGTAATAACTTTTGTATAACGTGTTATGAATATCAATATTGCACACCAGTGTAATGAACATGGGAGAGGGAGAAAAGAGCCACAGAGATCTTCCCGAAGTCTGTCAGTGGTCGATGTAAATGTTTTGAAACAGTGTTAGCCGCCGCCTCCTCCCCAACAGAAACCAATGACTTCCGCGCAGTCTCACATCCTTTTCCTCATTTACTTTGTTTTACTGATGTGATTCAATAAAACAATAATGGGTGTGTATCCAGTAACTCTCCTTCCACTATTTGTTTTGTGCATTGATCATTTAATTATTATTATTTTTTAAATTGTGCCCCTCAATAAATTAGACTACTGTTCATTTCAATGCTGTTTACATGGGAATATGTGAACATTGATTTTGGTTGTGGTTTAGTGAGATTTGAACGCTTCCTGGTTTAACACCCTGTAATAGTTATATTACATACTGTACTGTACCTGACCTGGAGGCTATAAGTAGCCTATTATACCGTGTTAGAAATAGCACCAAATCGGACACCGAATAGGTAGGTGAGAATAAAAAAATACGCCGTATTTTGATACACTTGAACCGTACTTTTTTGTTTTCTTGGTTTCTGTAGGCGCTTCGTTCCCCCCTGTCATCCACTTTTGATAGAACGCCCCGAGCGTTTTAATGATGAGTAACTGACGCGCGGTCATCAACGGACATTCTTCCTGATGTCACTTCTCAACATGCGGACCACCTGTTTTATGACCGTGATCTTGTGGCTCACAACTGGTTCATCTCGTTGTCAAACACCAATTCCCAATGTTCACGGAGGTGAGTACAGTACAGTTGGACAAACGGCCTCTCTCTCTCTACATACAAAATGTATAGCAATTCCTAATGGATACGGTAACGTTATGGAGGCTCCAATCTAATTAGTCATAGCAATGCAAATGATGTTGCCTAGCAAACAAGTACATTTGTAAGAAGTCTATTATCAGCACCCAGTGTGGTTTTGGTAGGCTAATTTATTCATCTGGGAGTGGAGATGGTTAATTACTTAATCCAACATTTAACCAGATGGGAAGGTTTGAGGCATGGTCGAGAAATGCCCATTAAACAACACCTTTAAAATGACTGAAGACAGGCGTGTCATTTCACTGCTGTTTTCACTAAGTACCTGGAATAATGCAGAGTGAGTATAGACTGGGGTTACAGTGTTATCCTAGTTTTGCCTGCTTTCATGGCTAGATAGGCCTAGGCTATAGGTCTTAGATTGTAATACAGAGAATGTGGAGGATTAAGATGCCCCACTCTTTGTGGTGTGTGTGTCTGTGTGTTAACACAAATGCAACAAGGAGCAGTTTACCAGACACATATTAAGCCTATGTCACAGACGAAATAGCAAACGCAAAGGAGAGTTTAGCCCCAAAATTGTCTACCTAAATCAGCATTGAGTGACTGGTGAGTAGGGGTTTATTTATTACGCTGATTCTGTTGCAAAACATTTCTTAAACGGAATGAAATGGGGAGGGACCTAACTGAATTTGTCCAATAGAAACCATTTTTTGTTGTTTGGACTAATTATTGCACCCCAGCTCTGGGTAGCAGCCGACAGACCACAAGAGTGTTTCTCAGTAGAGGAAGTGACACAATTACTGATGCTTAGATATGGTTCCCTAAAAGTCCCTGTAAGTCAGTCTCATCCTTCGCACATTCACTCAAAGGTCAAAGGCAAATAAATGGGGTGGAGGAGGGGAGTCTATATATTACGGAGCCCTGGTCCAAAGTAGTGCACTGTAGGAAATAGCCATTTGGGGCACATCCCTAATGTTATGTCCTGTTCTCCTCAGGGTTAGGTGCAGTTCTGGGGGTGTCCAACGCCAGCGTCCTCCTGCAAGATCCCAGCTCTGAGACACTCTACCTGGGAGCCAGAGGCTCCATCCTGGCCCTGCACACCTCCAACCTCACCTGGAAACACCCATCAGTGAGAGAGAAAGGGAGGGAGAGACAGAGATGGGGGAGGGGGAGGGACAGGGACATAAGAGGACGGAGGGAGGGACAGGGAGATAAGAGGGCGGAGGAAGGGGGGGACAGGGAGATAAGAGGGCAGAGGAAGGGAGGGACAGGGAGATAAGAGAGCGCAGGGAGGGACAGGGTGATAAGAGGGCGGAGGGAGGGAGGGACAGGGAGATAAGAGAGCGGAGGGAGGGAGGGACAGGGACATAAGAGGACGGAGGGAGGGAGGGACAGGGAGATAAGAGAGCGGAGGGAGGGACAGGGAGATAAGAGGGCTGAGGGAGGGAGGGACAGGGAGATGGGAGGGAGGGAAGGAGGGACAGAGAGATAAGACGGCGGAGGGAGGGACAGGGAGATACAAGTGGAGAGGGAGGGACAGGGAGATAAAAGTGGAGAGGGAGGGTCAGGGAGATAAGAGGGCGGAGGGAGGGATGGACAGGGAGATAAGAGGGGGAGGGACAGGGAGATGGGAGAGCGGAGGGAGGGATGGACAGGGAGATAAGAGGGGAGAGGGAGGGTCAGGGAGATAAGAGGGGGAGGGACAGGGAGATGGGAGAGCGGAGGGAGGGATGGACAGGGAGATAAAAGTGGAGAGGGAGGGTCAGGGAGATAAAAGTGGAGAGGGAGGGTCAGGGAGATAAGAGGGCGGAGGGAGGGATGGACAGGGAGATAAGAGGGGGAGGGACAGGGAGATGGGAGAGCGGAGGGAGGGATGGACAGGGAGATAAGAGGGGGAGGGACAGGGAGATGGGAGGGAGGGAAGGAAGGAGGGACAGAGAGATAAAAGGGCAGAGGGAGGGACAGGGAGATAAGAGGGCGGAGGGAGGGACAGGGAGATAAGTGGGCGGAGGGAGGGACAGGGAGATGAGGGAGGGTCAGGGAGATAAGAGGGGAGAGGGAGGGTCAGGGTGATAAGAGGGCGGAGAGAGGGATGGACAGAGAGATAAGAGGGGGAGGGAGATGGGAGAGTGGAGGGAGGGATGGACAGGGAGATAAGAGGGGGAGGGACAGGGAGATGGGAGGGAGGGAAGGAAGGAGGGACAGAGAGATAAAAGGGCAGAGGGAGGGACAGGGAGATAAGAGGGTAGAGGAAGGGACAGGGAGATGGGAGGGACAGAAAGATGGGAGGGGGGAGACTTCTTCAGTTGACTGTCTGTGTGTGCACGGTTATCTGTGCATATTTCCACTCTTGATCTTAGCTAACTGGCAGTGAAACGAGTGTGTATTTGTTTCGGTGTTTTCATGATGGGAGTATTCATGACCACAAAACCATAGAAAAACCTACGTCTTACCTGGGACAAACACACTATGCCAGACATTGATTAAACCTAGTCCTGGACAACTTTCTCAATAGAGATTCTCCACTGACACTGCTTTTTAGTCCAGTACTGGGCTTAACCTGATGTTTAACTGTGTGATGTAACTGTATGATGTTTAACTGTGTGATGTAACTGTATGATGTTTAACTGTGTGATGTAACTGTATGCGTTTGTGTGTTCTCTCTTTGACTTCCGTCTCTGCAGATTAAGTGGGAGGCAACAGAAGAGGAGAGGAAGTCCTGTATGGGGAAAGGCAAGAGAGGGGTGAGCAACGTGGGGTGCTCTTGATCTGTGTGTGTGTGTGTGTGTGTGTGTGGTAAGAGATGGCAGTGGCGGCTGGTGGGAGGAGCTATAGAAGGACAGGCTCATTGTAATTGCTGGAATGCAATAGATGGAACGGAGTCAGACGTGGTTTCCATATGTTTGATTTGTTTGATAACATTCCATTCCAGCCATTACAATGAGCTTGTCCTCCTATAGCTCCTCCCACCGTCCTCGCTGCTCTGTAGTGTATCTACGTGGTTAAAGGTGTCGGTGAGATGCCATGCTTCACACCCATCACCTTTGCCTTTTGTCATACTCATCTATGTCATGATGTATGATACCGTTACCATAACGACTGCTTTACTGACTCTTCAGCTTCCTGTCAACAACACATCACATCCTGTATGTTTGGCTTTCAGATGACTTTTCACTTTGTATCTGGTCATCTTCAAAGACTGATAAACAGAAGCATGACTTACCTTAAATAGTCAGGGAGTTAGAGTTCTTCACTACCGTTTATTCAATGGGAGTAATATGAAAACCAACCTTGGCCTGTATACATTGTGTTCCTGGCACCTGAGTTGAGAAACCCTGCATTGTACTTCTGATTATAACCATATTTTATTGATCTGTTTAGAGCCAGGTTCTCCTGATCTAGGATCATGCTATCTACCCCAAATCCTAACCTTAGCCATTATGGTGAGGAATGTAAACTGACCTGAGATCTGTGTCTAGAGGCAACTTTATCCTGCTCTTTTATGGCCCTGTGGTAAGAAGGAGTTGTCAAACATGCTTCGGCCTAGCTTAAACTAAAAGGCAATCAGGGACTTGAAAATCCACAAAATATTCCTTATCCCAGGGCACTTTAACTGTTTCAGCATATCAAATCAAATCAAAATTATTTATATAGCCCTTCTTACATCAGCTGATATCTCAAAGTGCTGTACAGAAACCCAGCCTAAAACCCCAAACAGCAAGCAATGCAGGTGTAGAAGCACAGTGGCTAGGAAAACTCCCTAGAAAGGCCAAAACCAAGAATGAAACCTAGAGAGGCTATGAGGGGTGGCCAGTCCTCTTCTGGCTGTGCCGGGTGGAGATTATAACAGAACATGGCCAAGATGTTCAAATGTTCATAATTAACCAGCATGGTCAAATAATAATAATCACATTAGTTGTCGAGGGTGCAGCAAGTCAGCACCTCAGGAGTATTTGTCAGTTGGCTTTTCATAGCCGATCATTAAGAGTATCTCTTCCGCTCCTGCTGTCTCTAGAGAGTTGAAACAGCAGGTCTCTGCCACAGGTAGCACGTCCAGTGAACAGGTCAGGATTCCATAGCCGCAGGCAGAACAGTTGAACCTGGAGCAGCAGCACGGCCAGGGTGGACTGGGTACAGCAAGGAGTCATCATGCCAGGTAGTCCTGAGGCATGGTCCTAGGGCTCAGGTCCTCCTAGAGAGAGAAAGAAAGAGAGAATTAGAGAGAGCATACTTAAATTCACACAGGACACCGGATAAGACAGGAGAAGTACTCCAGATATAACAGACTGACCCTAGCCCCCCGACACATAAACTACTGCAGCATAAATACTGGAGGCTGAGACAGGAGGGGTCAGGAGACACTGTGGCCCCATCCGATGATACCCCCGGACAGGGCCAAACAGGCAGGATATAACCCCACCCACTTTGCCAAAGCACAGCTCCCACACCACTAGAGGGATATCTTCAACCACCAACTTACCATCCTGAGACAAGGCCGAGTATAGCCCACAAAGATCTCCGCCACGGCACAACCCAAGGGGGGGCGCCAACCCAGACAGGAAGATCACATCAGTGACTCAACCAACTCAAGTGATGCACCCCTCCTAGGGACGGCATGGAAGAGCACCAGTAAGTCAGTGACTCAGGCTCTGTAATAGGGTTTGAGGCAGAGAATCCCAGTGGAGAGAGGGGAACCGACCAGCCAGAGACAGCAAGGGTGGTTCTTTGCTCCATAGATTGTAAAGAATTAGAGATACAAACAGGCTTACGTTTTCCCCATCTGGTAATCTTAAATGGCACCCTAGTCCCCTATTCAGTGCACCACTTTTGACCAGGGCCTATAGGGGAGAATAGGATGCTGTTTGAGACATGTTTCTTTGTCTCCCTCTACAGGATGACTGTTATAACTACATCTGTCTGCTGGAGGTTCTGAAGGATGGAAGGATCTACGTCTGTGGCTCCTACGCCTACAATCCCAAGTGTGCTTTCATAGTCAGTCACGTTCTCTCTCCTCTCTCTTCTCATACTCTACACCTATATTATCATTATTATTATTATACTCTACTCCTATATTATTATGATACTCTACACCTATATTATTATTATACTCTACACCTATAATATTATTATACTCTACACCTATATTATTATTATACCCTACACCTATATTATTATTATTATACTCTACACCTATATTATCATTATTATTATTATACTCTACACCTATATTTTCATTATTATTATGATACTCTACACCTATATTATTTTTATTATTATTACATCCTATACCTATAATATTATTATGATACTCTACACCTATATTATTATTATACTCTACACCTATATTATTATGATACTCTACACCTATATTATTATTATTATACCCTACACCTATATTATTATTATTATTATTATGATACTCTACACCTATATTATTTTTATTATTATTACATCCTATACCTATAATATTATTATGATACTCTACACCTATATTATTATTATTATTATTATGATACTCTACACCTATATTATTTTTATTATTATTACATTCTATACCTATAATATTATTATGATACTCTACACCTATATTATTTTGATACTCTACACCTATATTATTTTTTATTATTATTACATCCTATACCTATAATATTATTATGATACTCTACACCTATATTATTATGATACTCTACACCTATATTATTATTATACCCTACACCTATATTATTATGATACTCTACACCTATATTATTATGATACTCTATTCCTATATTATTATTATACCCTACACCTATATTATTATTATTATACCCTACACCTATAATATTATTATACTCTACACCTATATTATTATTATACTCTACACCTATATTATTATTATACCCTACACCTATATTATTATTATTATACTCTACACATATATTATTATGATACTCTACACCTATATTATTATTATTATTATTATACACCCATATTATTATTATTATACTCTACACCTATAATATTATTATGATACTCTACACCTATATTATCATTATTATTATTATACTCTACACCTATATTATTATGATACTCTACACCTATATTATTATTATACTCTACACCTATATTATTATTATACCCTACACCTATATTATTATTATACTCTACACATATATTATTATGATACTCTACACCTATATTATTATTATTATTATTATACACCCATATTATTATTATTATACTCTACACCTATAATATTATTATGATACTCTACACCTATATTATTATTATTATACCCTACACCTATATTATTATGATACTCTACACCTATATTATTATTATACCCTACACCTATATTATTATTATACTCTACACCTATATTATTATGATACTCTACACCTATATTATTATTATTATTATTATACACCCATATTATTATTATTATACTCTACACCTATAATATTATTATGATACTCTACACCTATAATATTATTATGATACTCTACACCTATATTATTATTATTATACCCTAAACCTATATTATTATGATACTCTACACCTATATTATTATGATACTCTACACCTATATTATTATGATACTCTACACCTATATTATTATTATACCCTACACCTATATTATTATGATACTCTACACCTATATTATTATGATACTCTACACCTATATTATTATTATACCCTACACCTATATTATTATTATACTCTACACCTATATTATTATGATACTCTACACCTATATTATTATTATTATTATTATACACCCATATTATTATTATTATACTCTACACCTATAATATTATTATGATACTCTACACCTATAATATTATTATGATACTCTACACCTATATTATTATTATTATACCCTACACCTATATTATTATGATACTCTACACCTATATTATTATTATACTCTACACCTATATTATTATTATACTCTACACCTATATTATTGTTATTATTATGATACACCTGCTAGATGCTCGTTAACTGTTGTGGTGAAAGACATGTTATTCATTCAGTTCATGTTTTTAATTGATAGGCTTACACACATGATGTTCACGTCACAGGAGGCGGGACCTTAATTGGGGAGACCAGGCTCGTGGTAATGGCTGGAGCGGAATCAGTGGAACCAAATCAAATACATCAAACATATGGTCTCCATGTGTTTGATGCCGTTCCATTGTCTCCGTTCCAGGCATTACTATGAGCCGTCCTCCCCTCAGCAGCCTCCACTGGTTCACATACACTACTAAATATAGACTGTGTGTGTGTTCAGGACCCAGTGACGTTTGTCCTAGTGAAGGAAGGTGGTGACAAAGTGAAGATGGAGAATGGGAAGGGGAAGTGTCCTTATGATCCCAGACAACCTCACTCTGCTGTTACTGCAGGTTAGACACACACTCTGCTGTTACTGCAGGTTAGACACACACACTGCTGTTACTGTAGGTTAGACACACACACTGCTGTTACTGTAGGTTAGACACACACACTGCTGTTACTGCAGGTTAGACACACACACTGCTGTTACTGCAGGTTAGACACACACACTGCTGTTACTGTAGGTTAGACACACACTGCTGTTACTGCAGGTTAGACACACACACTGCTGTTACTGTAGGTTAGACACACACACTGCTGTTACTGTAGGTTAGACACACACACTGCTGTTACTGTAGGTTAGACACACACACTGCTGTTACTGTAGGTTAGACACACACTCTGCTGTTACTGCAGGTTAGACACACACACTGCTTTTACTGCAGGTTAGACACACACTCTGCTGTTACTGCAGGTTAGACACACACACTGCTGTTACTGTAGGTTAGACACACACACTGCTGTTACTGTAGGTTAGACACACACACTGCTGTTACTGCAGGTTAGACACACACACTGCTGTTACTGCAGGTTAGACACACACTCTGCTGTTACTGTAGGTTAGACACACACACTGCTGTTACTGTAGGTTAGACACACACACTGCTGTTACTGTAGGTTAGACACACACACTGCTGTTACTGTAGGTTAGACACACACACTGCTGTTACTGCAGGTTAGACACACACTCTGCTGTTACTGCAGGTTAGACACACACACTGCTGTTACTGTAGGTTAGACACACACTGCTGTTACTGCAGGTTAGACACACACACTGCTGTTACTGTAGGTTAGACACACACACTGCTGTTACTGCAGGTTAGACACACACACTGCTGTTACTGCAGGTTAGACACACACACTGCTGTTACTGTAGGTTAGACACACACACTGCTGTTACTGTAGGTTAGACACACACACTGCTGTTACTGTAGGTTAGACACACACTCTGCTGTTACTGCAGGTTAGACACTCACACTGCTGTTACTGCAGGTTAGACACACACACTGCTGTTACTGTAGGTTAGACACACACTCTGCTTTTACTGCAGGTTAGACACACACACTGCTGTTACTGTAGGTTAGACACACACTCTGCTGTTACTGTAGGTTAGACACACACACTGCTGTTACTGCAGGTTAGACACACACTGCTGTTACTGCAGGTTAGACACACACACTGCTGTTACTGTAGGTTAGACACTCACACTCACTAACACGCTCACACTCTATCACATCCTGTCTATGTGTGTACTGTAGATGGAGTGCTGTACACCGCCTCCCCTTCTAACTTCCTGGGCACGATGTTTGACATCACCAGGGCAACAGGTCAAGAGGTGCACGTACATCAGTCCATCAACTGGCTCAGTGGTGAGACCCATCTGTCAATCACACACACTCCCAATGCATGTTGGGAAAGATGATAAAATACTTCTACTGTCCAAACTTCTGTAACACCAAACAACAACAGAATGTGTCCAATGAAGAGTTTAACTCAGGATGTGGTTTAGCAGTGTGGTGTTACTTACCTAATGAGTTCTCTTTGATGATGGTCTATATCTTTAACCATCCACGTGTTTTATGCCAGTAAAGTCATACCGTATAAAATAAACATCACCACAGCTCTGATGGAAACAGGATGTTTTGGTACAGTTTTATAAATGCCAACAGATAACTTGTCCGTTGGACATGGTGGGATCTTTTTGTGGCGGTAGAATGAAGGATGTGAGAAGTGGAGATGGAAAGGTCTTTATATGCTCGTATTGATGTAACAACCATCATAAGTAAACTGGGAGTCATGGTTGTGTGGTCCTCCCACTACGACTCGGGAAGTCATGCAGTTTATTAGGCTACAGATGAAATAACTGAAAGTGCAAGGTGATTTTGACGCTCTTTTCCAATAAATATCGAGGGTCTTATTCTGGTGACGTGATGATCGATGCTTGACTGCAGTTTGACAAATACAAATATTCTTGCTCTTATCGATAGTAATCTCATCATGTAGACTAGTGTTGCCACACTGTATCTGTGAGCTGTTGGCTAGAACGCTCGTGTCAAGACCAGAATATGCACATTTGCTACTTAACCTAACCTGAGATATAACTATCGGTACAGTTGAAAATGGAAACACATTGAACTTTACATTTTTATTCGGTACATGAAAACTTAAGCGAAAAATAATGTTTTGTGTGTCTACATCATCACACATTGATTTTTATCTGCAAAAAGACAGTTTAGTGGAAACACCACTGATGAGAAAATGTGCAAGTTTGTCTGGGGCTACAAGGAAAATGTGAACCGTCGGGGGTGTTGAGGACTGGAGCTGGGAAGCACGACACACAATATGTCATTAATATGTCCTTCTCTGATGAGTCCAGATCCAGAGTTTGTGAGTTCGGCCCTGGTCAGGGAGAGTCCTGGAGATGATGATAAAATCTACTTCTTCTTCACGGAGAACGCCTTAGAGTACGACCTTTACACCAAGGTCAGGGTGACACGGTTGGCCAGAGTCTGCAAGGTGAGATACATCTCTCTCTGTCTGTCTGTCTCTCTTTCCTCTCTTTCTCTCTCTCTCCCTCTATTTAGCTCATGTGTGCTTTGACTCGTGCTCTCTCTCCATCCTTCTCATCCCCCTCTCCCCCATCCCTTTCCCTATCTGCCAGGGAGACGTGGGGGGCTCTAAGACCCTGCAGAAGCGCTGGACCAGTTTCCTGAAGGCTCAGCTGGTGTGTCAGGACCGGGACAGTGGCCAGCACTACACCGTCCTGACCCACGCCTACCCCCTGGAACACCGCCTGGGAGACCCCAGCAGCACACACTTCTACACCCTCTTCACCTCCCAGGGGTAAGGGGGGGGGGGTGGAGATGGGGAGAGAGGGAGGTAGAGATGGGAAATGGGGTGGAGAGTGAATGAGAGAGAGGACAGATTGCGAGGGAAAGAGAGAGGAGAATCACTAAAATATGAATATTATGTTAGTGACTCATACAGACGGCATTACTGCAATGAACATGTTAATGTGTGTGTTTAGGAAAGGAGAGCGCGTGTCAGCAGTGTGTGTGTACAGCCTGGCTGACATCACCAAGGTGTTTGCGACGGGAGGCTTCAGAGATATGAAGAGGAACTGTGTGAACAGTGGCAGCTCTGAGTCTGTACCCGACCCCCGACCTGGACAGGTATTCACCAGACTCACCTGGGTTGTATTTATTAGGGCATGCAATAGAAAACATTTTAAAAACGTTTTGCAACGGATAGCGAAAATTAGTGCTTCTTTCGAAAATGAGTGTTTCTTTGTTATTGGACGGATCAAGGTAGTCATTTTCCATTTTAGGGTTATTATCATACAGTGTCCTAGTATGTCCATCATCGTCATAACCCGCTGAACTGTTCTCTGTTCCCCCTCAGTGTATCAACCATGTCCTGAGAGCCCGGGGTTACAACTCCTCCTTCGACATGCCCGACCGCGTGCTGCAGTTTGCCAAGGAACATCCTCTGTTGACGAACACTGTGGACGCAGCGCCCCTCCTGGTGAGGAGGGGAACCACATACACCAGGATCACAGCCACCAACATCTCCAACAGTGATGCTGCCCTACTACATCTGGGAACAGGTGAGAGAGAAAAACATCAAGTAATCGATAGACCAGGCAGTTAATTGACTATGCTGAACATATCAGAAAATGCTCTCATTTTGTGGTTGATGATGTTCTGTGGTGTGAATTGATGTGTGTTTTCACACAGATCAGGGGGAGTTACACAGTGTGTCTATTGTTGGTCGTACTGCTACTCTGCTGCAGGAGATCCCTCTGACAACCTCAGTAGAGCCCGTCAACAACATCCTCATACACCAGGTATCAGACACACACACACACGCGCGCGCACACACGCACACACACACGCACGCGCACACACGCACACACACACACACACACACACACACTCAGACACACTCAGACAGACACACAGACATCTTTAACCCTTTGCTCCCTCCCAGGGCCATGTGGTGGTGGGCTCCCCCTCCTCTCTGTCCCTTGTGCCAGTAGAGGGGTGCAGGGTGTACTCCAGCTGTCAGGTGTGTGCCCGGGCAGCAGGACTAGGTTGTGCGTGGGACGTCAACACGAGAGCCTGTGTTGCGGAGTGAGTCTACATAGCATTCTCTTTGTGGGGGTTTGAGTCTCTTTCTCTCTCTCTCTTTCTCTCTCTCTCTCTGAATTCAATTCAAGGGCTTTATCGGCATGGGAAACATATGTTAAGGCCCTCCTTGGTAGGCCTCTCTCTCTGTCTCTATTTCTGTCTCTGTCTCTCTGTCTGTCTCTCACTCTCTATGTCTGTCTCTGTCTCCCACTCTCTGTCAATTCAATTTCAATTTAAGGGGCTTTATTGGCATAGGATACATATGTTTACATTGCCAAAGGAAGTCAAATAGATAATAAACAAAAGTGAAATAAACAATAAAAAGTTTACATTTAACAGAACACTCCAAAAGAATAAAGACATTTTAAGTGTCATAATATGTCTAAATATACACTGTTGTAATGATGTGCAAAAAGGGAAATAAATCAACATAAATATAGGTTGTTTCTCTCTGTCTCTCCCTCTCCCTCCCTCCTGCTGTCCAGAACATTGCTTTATCTTCCTTCCTTTCAAACGAGTTGTTTCACTGTCACCCTCACATCTCACCGTCTCTCGTTGCTCTTCCTCTGTTCTCAGCTCTCCAGTGCAGAGGGAGTCAGAGGACCCTTTGAAGGTGTGTGGCACTGGAGAGGGTGAGTACGAACACTATTCCACTATTAAACAGGTTGATTGGAATTGTAGTGCTAGAGGCGCACTACAGACCCTTGTTTGATTCCAGGCTGTATCACAACCGGCCGTGATTGGGAGTCCCATAGTCCCACATTTGACCCAGCATCGTCTGGTTTAGGGTCTGGCCGGGGTAGGCCGTTATTGTCAATAAGAATTTGTTCTTAACTGACTTGTATAGTTAAATAAAGGTTAAAAAATATATATATAATAATTATATAATATAATTATATCAGTTATATTCCATTATTACCCATGCATAAGGTTCTTATAGCACATCTAGTCCACTATTAAACATGCATAAGGTTCTTATATCACATCTAGTCCACTATTAAACATGTTTAAGGCCCTTATATAACATATATTCCACTATTAAACATGCATAAGGTTCTTATATCACATCTATTCCACTATTAAACATGCATACAGCCCTCATACCACATCTATTCCACTATTAAACATGCATACAGCCCTCATACCACATCTATTCCACTATTAAACATGAATACAGCCCTCATACCACATCTATTCCACCATTAAACATGCATACAGCCCTCATACCACATCTATTCCACTATTAAACATGCATACAGCCCTCATATCACATCTATTCCACTATTAAACATGCATACAGCTCTCATACCACATATATTCCACTATTAAACATGCATACAGCCCTCATACCACATCTATTCCACTATTAAACATGCATACAGCCCTCATATCACATATATTCCACTATTAAACATGCATACAGCCCTCATACCACATCTATTCCACTATTAAACATGCATACAGCCCTCATATCACATCTATTCCACTATTAAATATGCATACAGCCCTCATACCACATCTATTCCACTATTAAACATGCATACAGCCCTCATACCACATCTATTCCACTATTAAACATGTATACAGCCCTCATACCACATCTATTCCACTATTAAACATGCATACAGCCCTCATACCACATCTATTCCACTATTAAACATGCATAC